>NC_085875.1:417500-427500 GCF_034702125.1 Engraulis encrasicolus | reverse complement strand
TGGGCAGCATGAATTCTGGAATTAAACAACTAAAAATCTCACACAGTGTCCCTTTAAACAGCCTCAAGAGAAATAGCCTACACATCGATAACGCATGCTTGTGGAACCAGACGAAGATCTTGCATGACTTCAGAGAGATCTTTCTTTACTTGTGGACCCCTGGGAGACCCTGTCAGGGTAACAGGGGTGAGGGAAAAACTCCCTGGTTGCATTGGCGTGTTTACATCCAGAATGAATGGCTCCTCAGGCAGAACGCAGAGCAGGGCTGCCACTAGGCATAAGCAGAGTATGCAGAGCGCGTAGGGCCTCAAGCACTTTGCACCCAAAATTGGGGCCCCCTAACCTGAGATTGACTAAAAGATATCATGAAAAAAATATTAAATTACGTACATTACAAAACATATACCGTATGTGTTCCATTACTCAAATCAAGATTATTTATTATTGTGAGGGGGGCCTCCTGGCCAGTTATGCTTCGGGCCTCCAAAACCTTAGCAGCGGCCCTGATGACGACGAGCCCATGAGACACCATCTGTTGGAACGGTGACTTGAGAAGCGAAGACCCAGCCCAGCAGCGGCTCTATCCATTTGGGGTCCCTAGGCAACATATAGGCTGTGTCTCAAATCACGCACTTGTGCACTTCGGGCACTGTGTTTCAGTGCCTAGGGCGCTCACGCTGAAAATTTCAGTTGAGCCAGTGCACTGAAAGTGCCAGGATGATCCCCTAACAATGGCGGAAAAATGCAGTGCTTGAATGATGGACACTGCACACACTAAATGTTGGCCATGTTGACAATGACAAGGAGGCATTCAGCTCAGTAGAAGAGTTTGGTGAACAGTCTCCTAATTCTGTAAGTAATGTTGATGGGACACCAACCTTGTCATGCCAACCAAAGTATTATATGTGTGAAGGAAGTGTAAATATAATCACCAGACGCTGTGCATTGTAAACAGTAGCGAACTGATATTTTGGCAAGCTAATGCCATGCTCAGCCGTCATTTCCAGCGAGGGCACAGTGCATAGTGCTCACATTTTCCCACAACACTATGCACTAAAGACCTCAGTGCACTGTGTGCACTGTGCACTGACACAAGTGCATGATTTGAGACATAGCCATAGACAATCATGGGGTGTGTTTGTTGGGTGCTCTTGGATGAAGGGGGTCAGTCCAATTCAACAAAAAAAGGATAATGCAGACAACACCAAATGAAAATGAAAATGAGGGACCCCCTCGAAAAAGAGATGGAACATCTCAAGGGGCTATCCCTTAATAAAATAATTGAATTGAATTTAATTGAAAAAGAGGAAATTAATTTTAAAAGCCTTTATTATCTTATTAGGGCTAATACTTGATTAAAAGAGCCAATATGTTTCGACCGCACTGGTCTTCATCAGGGCTTTGTCCTGATCAATCAAGGGTCCCTTTTCAGTGACCTTTGCCGGTATTTATAGGGGCCCCCTGCAATGGGCAACTGTGGTGGGGCCCTAACCAACTGCCTAGTCTGCTTATTACTAACACCGGCTGTGGGAAGACGCTCTGTCAATGTTGGTAGGAGCAAAGTCTCTACGTGTTGGCCGGGGACTATTTCAACAAGGCAGAGTAAGACAGGTAGGTATGGTTAACATGACACTTGACTGATGCTTTTATCCAAAGTGATTTTAAGTACAGGGTATTGGTTACAGACAGTCCCTAGAGCAGTGTGTAGTTAAATGCTTTGCTCAAGGGCACCTCAGCCACATAGTGAGATAGAGAGTGGAATGAGATTTGAACTTACCACCCTCTGATCTAAAGCCCATCTCCTTAACCACGAGGCTACGGCTGCCCTGTATTGAACTGAATTTGCATTTCAAATGTATGTATCCACATAACACAAGGTTTCAACCAGCAACCTTTTAGTTCAGCGACAGTAACGTTATGTTGTTCCCTGTCATGGGTAAGCGGTTAGGGCGTCAGCCTTATAGCCCAAAGGTTGCAGGTACGACTCCTGACCCGCCAGGTTGGTGGGGGGAGTAATCAACCAGTGCTCTCCCCCATCCTCCTCCATGACTGAGGTCCCGCTGCACTGCTCCATAAGGGCACCATTGAGGGCTGCCCCCTTCCATGGGTGAGGCATAAATGAAATTTGTGTGCAGTGTTCACTTGTGTTCTGTGTCACAGTGACAGTGGGAGTTTGAGTTTCCCAATGGGCTTTCACTTTCACATATACTTAGTGTAGTGATGGATACAGAGCTGAGAGAGTGGGCCCTTCTCAAAATCTAGGACAGTGTCCTTCCAAGTGTATCAGCCTAATTAGTCATACCCAGTGATTGGATACTCTTTATTAGTCACAACCAGTGATTGGATATTCTGTAGAGTTTTCCAAATAGTATCCAATCACTGGCCGTGACTAATTAGGCTGATACACTTGGAAGGACACTGTCCTAGGTTTTGAGAAAGGCCCAGTGTGTAAGCTTTATTATGTGACAAATCAGACCAACTGGCCTCTTGGGTACCCTGCAGCACAGAGTGGCTTGATGTTCCGCAGGTGGCCTTGCAGAGGACACAGATGATAATGCCTTAAACAGGGACACTTAAGGCAAATGAGGAAAGGGATCGCCGTGCAATCCAATAGCTCCCTCAGGCTGGGGGGGCTGGGGGGAGGGATCTGGAAGTTTACAGAGCCTTTAAAGAACACAGCCAAGTACTAAACAGAATAAGGAAAACACATGATGGTGGTGATGATGATGAGGAGGAGGAGGAGGAGGAGGAGGAAGAAGAGGAGGAGGAGGATGATTATGACGATGATGATGAGGAGGAGGATGATGATGAGGAGGAAGATGATGATGAGGAGGAGGAGGATAAGGAGGAGGAAGATGAGGATGATGATGAGGAGGAGAATGATGATGAGGAGGAGGAGGATTATGATGATGAGGAGAAGGAGGAGGAGGAAGATTAGGATGATGATGAGGAGGAGGAGGATGAGGAGGATTTTTTTTACTCATACAGAGTATCATTTATGCTAAATTAATTCCAGAATGGGACTGAAATTGTCCATCAATTGGCTGTCATCTACCTGAAGGAACTTGTGCCCTATTGAAAACTGACTCACTTCTGCCCCCTGGTGGAAATGTATGGGTAGTGTGCCCCTTCCTGTTCCGCTCCCTCTGCCTCTGCTGTCTCCCCACAACACACATAGAGGGTGCATACCAATATGCAGACTCCCGTCATCCACTTGTGGTTGTGACCTCACCCCGCCTCCTGGCTCCGCATGGAGAAAACAATAAAGTTTTCCAGCTGTCAGCCCAGCCGCAATTTTTTTGGGGGGACTGTTTGTCATTCACCATCCCAATTGCAAATGAGAAAATCACATTAGAATTGTGCTTTTGCAAGAAAATGAATTAATTTTCTGTCATCAGTGACATCACCATGAGATCACAAGCAGGCAAGTGAGCAAGGGAGGACGGAAGTCTGCATATTGGAATGCACACAGAGATCCCTTTTAGCCTGTAAACTTAAAGTTGAGATAAAGTTCACCTTTATTGCTGTAAAATGTCATTTTGGGACAAGACATAGCCTTTCTGACATTAGTACAGCCAACAAAATCATAATCCCCAAGTATCCCTGTGCATGCGCAACACCAAAATATTTCCTATGTAATAAAGCTTAATTGCCACTTCCTTCTAGGTTTTGCCTTTTGCCTCTAGAGGGAGCAATTGATGCCATTTTGAATACTTCAATTCCAATCCCATGCAATCCCATTTGCTGAAACTGCTCATACCAAAATTGCTATGACATTACAGAGAGTCTAAGGTAAAAGATTAAGATTTTGGTGACATCAGGGGGCATTGGGGAGCTCTAGGCCAGTGATTCTCAAATGGTGGGCCGGGGCCCACTGGTGAGCCCTGAGGGTGTTCCAAGTGGGCCTTGAAATCACTTTCTAAAAATCAAGAATCATATTTTTGTGTGTGTTGCTGTTGATTTATTTGCATTTTATTGTTTATTGGGTCAGACAAGGGCCCCGAACATTTGTGAAAATGTTGGCCCCAAGTTGGAAAACGTTGGGAACCCTTGCTCTAGGGGGACGTTTAGAGAGATACAGCCGAGAGGGGGCGGTGCTTAGTTGCCATTGGGGGGAGGCATTGGGCTTGTTCGTGACGAAGCAGTAAGATTTTTGCTAGGCAGTGGGCATGCGCACTTTGCCAGTTTGATGCATTGTTTGATGCGCATGCCCACTGCCTAGCAAAAATCTTACTGCTTCGTCACGAACGAGCCTATTAGTCCATTTCATTTTCCATAAGGGGGGCGTTGGCAGGCATATGACGAGGTGCAGGGGGCATTTTTTTCACAAAAGGTTTGAGAGCCGCTGTACTAGAAGATTAAAAGTGAAGTATTGGATTGAGTAGTGTGCGGCACAAGGGCAGGGGCAGACTCTCCTTCACCCGCCAGTCCAGAGGCAAACTCATTTGTGCTGTGTCCAGGGTTGCCAGATGAGGCTGATGAATTCCAGCCCCCCAAAAAATGCTCAAAACCCGCCTAGAAGCACAAAATCCCACCCACTTCTATTGATTTCAATGGCAAAAATTGGGCGGGTTTTTCTGATAAATGCCATTTTTTACCCGCACACGGCCATCCTAAGCAGCCCAATTAGGCGGGAAACAGCCGAATCTGCCAACACTGGCTGTGTCTGGGGATCCAGGATCACTCTCAAAAGCTTGCACCCGCCCTTCTCTTCAGGTATTCTTGTGAGTTATTTAACCTTGTGGTATCAATCACTAGGGTTTAGTATTGAGAGCATATTGTTTTATATTTTACATTTTGAAAATACATTTCCAGCAATGGATAGTTAAATTTATGTATTGTTAAATACATTTCATTGACTACTACATAATGTTAATTCATTATTAAATGTATGTGTTGTAACGTTACAATGTTTTTAGGCTCCATTACAACTGCAGTGACTCAGTATTGTAGGATAAAAAAATAAATAAATAAAAAAACATCTGTTAAATGTAATGCAATGCATTGAATACTTAATACATAATCATGTTCAACTGTCCCCCCATCTGTGTCATACATTACATTCCTGCAGTATAAATTAGCTGCAGAAGTCTCCATTTTAAAGATAATAGAAACCAAAACTACAGTGCCGCGCCAAATCAAAAGCTTCTCATAAGCAATCCACCTGCCCATATCACCTGCCCATACCAACTCAGGTCAGGTCAAGTTGATTTATTTGTCCCCAGGGGGGGGAAATAGTTTGTCTCGGGTATTTAAACACAACATACACCAAATAATAAAAACAACATAAAGGGCAGGGGTCACGTAGACATTAAGACCCCGACCATTACACACATTATCATAGGTAGGTGTGCACAGATAGACATAAATACCCCAACCATTATACACACTATCATAGGTGTGCACAGATAGACATAAATACCCCAACCATTACACACTATCATAGGTGTGCAGAGATAGACATTAAGACCCCAACCATTATACACACTATCATAGGTGTGCAGACAGACATTAAGACCTCGACCATTACACACATTATCATAGGTGCGCACAGATAGACATAAATACCCCAACCATTACACATACTATCACAGGTGTACACAGATAGGGACGAGGTAGTGCTAAAGCACCTGCCCCTTTGGTCTTCCTGCCCCCCAAATTGTCTGTGCACGACTCTGCATACTATAGACTGGGACCAATACACAAAATAAATAAAAGGAAGGAGAGGATAGAATAAGATCTTACTGTACGCACATTCAGACGCGTGCACACACGCACGCACACACACACATGCACAGGCCATTAGAGAAGCTTGTGCATTACATACACATACACTCTCTCTCTCTTTCTGTCTCTGTCTCTCTCTCTCTTCTCTCTCTCTCTCTCTCTCTCTCTCTCTCTCTCTCTCTCTCTCTCTCTCTCTCTCTCTCTCTCTCTCTCTCACGAACGCACGCACACACACACACACATTCATGCACATACACATGCACACACACACACACTCACACACACACACACACACACACACACACACACACACACACACACACACACACACACACACACACACAAACACACACACACACACACACAGGAGCGCCGCTAAAAATGTCCTCTTGAACTGAATGGCAAAGTAGCAAAATAGAATTGGCTGTGGGGGGGATTTTAAACAGGACTGGCCGTGCACACCGAGGTCAGTGTGAAAGGCTGAGTAGAACACACCGGCCGAGAGTCGGCAGGAAGACCGCCGTCTTCTTGCTTCCGCCACGCCACACTCAGATGTGAAACTGGCCCAAAAAGGATCGTCACTGCACACACGCGCGCACGCACACACACACACGCACGCACACACACACACACACACACACACACACACGCACACACGCACACACACACACACGCAGACACAGTAGTTGTTATCTTGATGTCAGATTAGCAGTGGAAAGACGCTCTGCTCTCTCTGCTGCCGGTAAGTCTCAATATGATACACACAAGGGAGCCACTACAGGGGATTTTTTTTTATTTATTCCTAAAAAGCATCCAAAAGGCTATGCAGCATCAGCAGACAGCTAGCAAACAGTGATACCTTTTGGGGAAATATTTGGAGTAGGCCTATGCTCATTTAAAAAAAAAATGTAAACAAAAGTCGCCCCCATTAGAATAGCTCATATCTCGGAAAGGGCTGGGCCAAAAACTGTGGCGTCACCGGGTACTGACAAGTCAAGGGTAGCGTGAGCAATACAACAGCACATTGAAATTGGCAGAAGTTGACCTTTAAGGGGCCAGTTGTCGCGGGAGATGGAGGCCCAGAATCGGGTCACCATCACATTGTCTTGAGGAGGGGCCTTTCAGATGACTTTCTCTCGGACCAAGCCAAAGGTGTCAGTGGCCCTGACCATAACATAACTAATGGTCCTACAGGCATTTGGATAGACAGCAATGTACATCTCAGTGTCTTTAGCATAGCTAACGCCTTGGACTGTTTCAAAATTTGACCAAGAGATAGCAATAGCATGATCAAGTTTGATAAAACAGGACCCAGAATTGATCCTTGTGGTACTCCAATCAGTCAGCCTCTGTTTATTTAGTGTGTGTGTGTGTGTGTGTGTGTTAGTATTACTCTACGTGCCTCCATTCCCCTATCACATTACACTTAGCTGACGCTTTCCTTTATTCAAAGCGACTTACAGTTATTATTAAGGGTATTGGTTAAAGTCCCTGGAGCAGTCTGGGGTTAGGTGCCTTGCTCAAGGGCACTTCAGCCATGGATGGAGATGTAGGGAGAGGTTAGGGGGGATTTGAACCTGCAACCCCTAGATTGAAAGACCAACTCTCTACCCACAAGGCCACCGCTGCCCTAAACACACGCAAGGGTGTCGGAATGAGTTTTAAAGGGGTATGCCACTATTTTGGGGATTAATACAGTTAAAATCGTTGGCCAGGGTTCATTAAAGTGGTAAAGTATCTCATTTTTCATGTTAAGCGTTGTCTTGTTTTAAGACAAGTTAAAAGAGGGAGCATGTTGCTAAGCTAGTGAAAGTCAATGGATCAGTGTAGCATGATACCCCCCACATTCAGCACCTGCCCCCCAAAATGTCTGTGCACTGTACACCACTGCATACTACCGACTGGGAGCAATACACAAATACTGTCACACACACACTCACACACTGACACTCAAGCGCGCACGCGTACGTTAATGGGCCTGAGCATGGTACCGTCCTGTCGCACTGCTCCCTTGGGGCCGCCATTGGGGGCTGCCCCCTTGCACGGGTGAGGCATAAATGCAATTTCGTTGTGTGCAGTGTTGTGGAGTGCTGTATGACAATGGGAGCTGCAGTTGGAGTTTCCCAGGTGGGCTTTAACTGCACAAAAGCAGTTGGCTCACAGACTGCTTGCGTTCAAGTCTGTCAGTGGGCGAGGTGGGCATAGAGAGAGAGAGAGAGAGAGAGAGAGAGAGAGAGAGAGAGAGAGAGAGAGAGAGAGAGAATGCATTGAAATTGACATGTGTGCATGCACGCTCCGCAGACTGCACAGCAATGCACCATCATGATCGAGTTGAATGTGTGTCCATTTAATAGGGTCTGACTGGACCTGTACCAGAATAACCGGACAAATAAACCAGCCGCGACGCGATTCAAGCGACAGAGAATCGCTTCTGTGCAGCAAGAGCGATACGAGCGATTGAAGTGACTAGCGTATGTCCAGGCAAAGCATTCAAACATTCCCATTGGCTGCGGTCACTGAACTCTATCATTGACTGTCACGGCTGGTCGCCGAACCGCGTCATAGAAAGTTGAAAGGATTTCAACTTCAAACTGTCGCTCTCGGCGTGCGAATCGCTCTAGTTTCCAGAATCGCTTTTGTCGCGTGACTCAATACAAAGTCAATTACTTCTGTAGATCGCGGTAGGTGTATTTGTGTTGTAAGAAGCCTGCAGTGAGATCTCTGTAGGCCTCTTTGTAGCCCCTTAATGGACGCCGAACCCAGGGCTGGATTAACCCACTGGCTAGATATGGCTGCAGCCTAGGGCCCCCCACCACTGGCTAGATATGGCTGCAGCCTAGGGGCCCCCACCACAGGCTAGATATGGCTGCAGCCTAGGGGCCCCCACCACAGGCTAGATATGGCTGCAGCCTAGGGCCCCCCACCACTGGCTAGATATGGCTGCAGCCTAGGGCCCCCCACCACTGGCTAGATATGGCTGCAGCCTAGGGGCCCCCACCACAGGCTAGATATGGCTGCAGCCTAGGGTTCTCACAGGCTAGATATGGTTGCAGCCTAGGAGCCCCCACCACAGGCTATGGCTGCAGCCTAGGGGCCCCCACCACTGGCTAGATATGGTTTCAGCCTAGGAGCCCCCACCACAGGCTAGATATGGCTGCAGCCAAGGGGCCCCCACCACTGGCTAGATATGGCTTCAGCCTAGGGCCCCTACCACTGGCTAGATATGGCTGCAGCCTAGGGCCCCCACCACAGGCTAGATATGGCTTCAGCCTAGGGCCCCCACAGGCTAGATATGGCTGCAGTCTAGGGGCCCCCACAGGCTAGATATGGCTGCAGCCTAGGGGCCCCCACTACAAGCTAGATATGGCTTCAGCCTAGGGGCCCCCACCACAGGCTAGATATGGCTGCAGTCTAGGAGCCCCCACAGGCTAGATATGGCTGCAGCCTAGGGGCCCCCACAGGCTAGATATGGCTGCAGCCTAGGGGCCCCCACCACAGGCTAGATATGGCTGCAGCCTAGGGGCCCCCTCAGGCTAGATATGGCTGCAGCCTAGGAGCCCCCACCACAGGCTAGATATGGCTGCAGCCTAGGAGCCCCCACCACAGGCTAGATATGGCTGCAGCCTAGGGGCCCCCACCACAGGCTAGATATGGCTGCAGCCTAGGAGCCCCCACCACAGGCTAGATATGGCTGCAGCCTATAGGGGCCCCCACCACAGGCTAGATATGGCTGCAGCCTAGGGGCCCCCACCACAGGCTAGATATGGCTGCAGCCTAGGGGCCCCCACCACAGGCTAGATATGGCTTCAGCCTAGGGGCCCCCACCACAGGCTAGATATGGTTGCAGCCTAGGGGCCCCCACCACAGGCTATGGGTGCAGCCTAGGGGCCCCCACCACAGGCTAGATATGGCTGCAGCCTAGGGGCCCCCACCACAGGCTAGATATGGCTGCAGCCTAGGGGCCCCCACCACAGGCTAGATATGGCTTCAGCCTAGGGCCCCCCACCGCTGGCTATATATGGCTGCAACCTAGGGGCCCCCACCACAGGCTAGATATGGCTGCAGCCTAGGGGTCCCCACCACTGGCTAGATATGGCTTCAGCCTAGGGACCCCCATCACAGGCTAGATATGGCTTCAGCCTAGGGGCCCCACCATTGGCTAGATATGGCTTCAGCCTAGGAGCCCTCACCACAGGCTAGATATGGCTTCAGCCTAGGGCCCCACCACTGGCTAGATAATGCTTCAGCCTAGGGGCCCCCACCACTGGCTAGA
>NC_085875.1:380000-412500 GCF_034702125.1 Engraulis encrasicolus | reverse complement strand
GTACAAAACTGTTATTTTTCCTTTAAAAAACAAATGTCAATGAAAGAAGATGTGATACATTATGTTTCATATTAGTCTTAGATGAGAAGAAACATTTTTGATAAGATTTATGTAAAGGTTTATATGTCAAATATCCTGCGGTGTGACTGTAACATTAATGAAACCTGGAATATAATATATATATAAATTAACCAACAACATTTTGAATAATGTATGAAGCATTTGGCATGATTGCCTAAATATTAACTTTATATTAAGATATGTGAATGTGAAAAAAAAACTCAAGACAGTAATATTAACTACAAGTTCAATTTCGTAACACAAATTGCATCCTGTGGGGTGACATGTATGTCAATGTTTGTGAACGGGCAGCTGCAAGGCCAACTACAAGGGTCTTAAAGACTGGCTCCTAACCAGTCAGTAGCCTACCTCAGTTATTGGAGAGTGTTGTGGAAGCTTACGATGACTCTTAACCTCTTAATATGTCTTCATATTGCAATGTTTCTGTCACACAATGCTTAGGTTAATTTTATGGTGTCCTGTGGTGTGATTGCTCTTATAGAAGGAAAAAAAAATGTTTTATCAAATGAAAACACATTAAGATTAAACACAATATCATTATCAAGTTAGCATGAGCTCAGATGTCAGTCATACATACAAAAGGATTAAAATGGCCATAATGCAGTGAATTTCCTGTGGTGCGACTTCATTTTCCTGCGGTGTGACATGCCTATGCAATGTGTTGATGCAGGACACATTTTCTCAAAAATGGCAAAAATTAGGTGAAAATTCCACGGACCACTAAGTGCTTTATTTTGTTCTATTTTTTTTTTCTTTTTGGCGTTACGCCCTTAAACGTCAACCACCCATATGCACACACACACACATTTGATTTCTTTTATTTGGATCCAAGAGACAAGCAACAGGGTACAAGATCCAAATACACACACACACACACACACACACACACACACACACACACACACACACACACACACACACACACACACACACACACACACACACACACACACGCATATGCACACACACACACACACACACACACACACACGGGCGCGCAAAAACACACACACACACACACACACACACACACAAGCACACACACGCACGGGCGCAGGTGTGTGCAGGGCCGCTGCTAAGGTTTTGTAGGCCAACATGATCTCCAAAAATCCTGTGCTCCTGGACACGGATGTTAAGGACACAAAATCCGTGTCCAGGAGCACGGATTTTGCCAAAATTCCGGGCTCCTGGACACGGAATTATTTTCAGTGATGGACACACAAGTGCTCTCTCTATAGGCCTACTCCCACAGCTCTATGTTTCCACAGTCTTGTGTTTTCTCAGGATTTTTCTAATTTCAAATATTTTTCTCAAAAAAACATTTCTCACTGACAGGCTAGGGTTAGGGATTGTTTTGCTCTGGGCACAGCTAGTTTTCTTTCATTCATTATATGAATTTGATAGCCTAGCAAGCAACTGGAAAAGGTATTTCTCAAAAATATGTCTTTAATGACAGGTTAATGTTAGAGAATGTTTTGGTCAGGGCACAACTTAAATAACTACAGCATTATTTTAGGATTGGCATTTGGTATGTATTTTCTATTGNTAGAGTTAACANAGTGCTGTGGCAATAGCCTTTAGAAAGCACTTCCGTGTGCCCATCACGGAAAAGAATTCCGTGTCCAGAAGCACGGAAAACAATTCCGTGTCCAGGAGCACGGAATTTTGGCAAAATCCGTGCTACTGGACACTGATTTTGCGTCCTTAACATCCGTGTCCAGGAGCACAGAATTTTTGGAGATCAGGCTGATAGTACCATCATGGCACCCACCACAGCAATTCTTCTCCTCTGTTCAGTATGTTGTTCCAATTTGGCATAGTTGTCTGCAGCATTGGTTATAAACTGGTGTTACCTGACATAGAGAAGGCAGCAGCAACAACAGCTGTAACCTTTGTGAAGGACATACAACATTGACGTCCTCCATACCACAAGATCTCCAGTGGGCATAAATAGTGAATAGAAGTAAACATAAAAGTTGCTAGCCCTGTTCCTTCAAACCATACGACACTGCCATGAACATGTAATATGTTTACAAGGAGCACATGCAAACCTTTTCTTCCTTATACACTAATTCAAGCATAGAAATAATGTAGAAAACAATGATTTTCTATTATGTTCCCAAAACTCTTGCTTGGCAATGTATCCATGTTCTTACCTAACTATTATAATTGTGTTTCACAAGTTTGTCCTTGAGTGCTTGGTGTACAGTTAACGTATAGTATATGCATGTTTGGCATGTTAGCTGGCCTCGGTCCTGGGATGCTTTAAACGGAGCTCATGCGGGATGAGATCCGCTTCCCTATATAGAGGAAGTGTAACTGGGTGGTGGGACAATTCGGAAAGCCTTCGCGTATGACAGGCGAAAGAGGGAAGGAGGGATTTAAATATGCGCGATGGCGGGAGCAAGTAATGACAGCTGTCAATCACTCTCGGACTTCCTCCAGAGCTACGTTTATGTATAACAACATTATAAATACACATTCAAACATTCAAACAAAATGAATGTTGGACTTAAAAAACCTACTGAATATTTGGGAATATGTCTATTTCTTTTAGGGTCAAATTGACCCATATGGTGATATATAGATAATATCCTTGATAATCAAATTAGTTTTTTCTTTTCAAACGTTATAAGTTATATATATTCATATTTAGGGAGTATGGAGCCATTGAAATTCCAATGATATCTGTCCATTGTAGATCAATCAGTGACATTTTATTGCTATTTTTTTTATATTTTCGCCTAGTCATGGATTAGTTTTGTTGGCGTGGCCTGTGTGTGGGGGTGCTAGGATATATCTACAGAACTTTTTATGTCACCAACAGAGCAATAATACATATCTGAGACCATAGACCGCGGAACGTATTTGAACAAGGGGGGGGGCGTAAGGGGGGGCGGGGCATTTTAGGAGAGGGGGTTTGGGGGTCCTCCCCCTTGAAAAATTGTGTTTCTTAGATGCAATTTATGCATTTTAATACATTTTTGCATTAAATCTTACGCTGGACAAGGCACTGAAAAGACGATCCGTCCATCCTACAGACGGACGTCTGGCCACCCCAGGCCACAATCGCAAGAGGGGTTCAGTGTTTTTAGGTCGGACAAGATGCATAGCCGAGGCTATGCGCGGTATAGCTACGGACACGCATACATCATCACAGAACGGTGCAGAATAAAATGTTCTGCACCTCGGTGGTCGCTGGAAATGCAACTGAAAAACGGTCGGCTTGCTGGTATCAGTAGCCTACTTAAGCAACGAACACAATACTGAACACAAAGAAGTTAACTTTTTGCGGTGCTTGATCAGATGAGTGCATTGGGGATAGGCTATGTTTACTGTTTTATCGGAGCTGGGCACGCGCATGAGAGAGAGAGAGAGAGAGAGAGAGAGAGAGAGAGAGAGCGGATACATCACGTTGCCAGGATGATGAGACATAAACATGTGGCAAAGTGTTGTGTTCTACTGATTTAGTAGATATTCAGGTTGGGGTCAAATTGACCCCAATGATCACAGATGTTCCAAAATTTGAGGGTAACAGAAGGGTTAAGATGAGGTGTGGGGGGCGTTAGGACGCTTATGATGAGGTCCAGGGGGCGTTAGCAGACTTATGGTGAGGTCCAGGGGGCGTTTATTCAAAAAAGGTTGAGAACCACTTGTATAAACTTTACGTACTCTCTCTCTCTCTCTCTTTGTGTATGTGAGTGTCTGTGCGTGTGTGTGTGTGTTTGATATGGAGGGTAACTTACAAAACAGGAAAGAAAGCTGTTGCCCCCCCCAAAAAAAACACACACACGTTATCTAGTTATCTAGTGATCTAGTTATCAAGTCTTGAGGTTGAGAGCTCTTTTCCACAGAGTTTAATCTCAGCATTGAATCAATGTGAGCTCAGCTCAGGATGGACCTACTACACTACACATATGCACGCATACACACACACACGCGCGCGCGCACGCACACACACACACACACACACACACACACACACACACACACACACACACACACACACACACAACACATGTGGGTGGGAGACGGGACGCCTTGTTTTTTCGTAACATTGGTTAAAAACTTACAAAACTGTTATTTTTCCTTTAAAAAACAAATGTCAATGAAAGAAGATGTGATACATTATGTTTCATATTAGTCTTAGATGAGAAGAAACATTTTTGTTAAGATTTATGTAAAGGTTTATATGTCAAATATCCTGCGGTGTGACTGTAACATTAATGAAACCTGGAATATAATATATATATAAATTAACCAACAACATTTTGAATAATGTATGAAGCATTTGGCATGATTGCAAATATTAACTTTATATTAAGATATGTGAATGTGGAAAAAGTTCAATTTCGTAACACAAATTGCGTCCTGTGGGGTGACATGTATGTCAATGTTTGTGAACGGGCAGCTGCAAGGCCAACTACAAGGGTCTTAAAGACTGGCTCCTAACCAGTCAGTACCTCAGTTATTGGAGAGTGCTGTGGAAGTTTAAGGTGACTATTAACCTCTTAATATGTCTTCATATTGCAATGTTTCTGTCACACAATGCTTAGGTTAATTTTATGGTGTCCTGTGGTGTGACTGCTCTTACAGAAGGAAAAAAACGTTTTATCAGATGAAAACACATATTAAGATTAAACACAATATCATTATCAAGTTAGCTTGAGCTCAGATGTCAGTCATATATACAAAAGAATTAAAATGGCCATAATGCAGTGAATTTCCTGTGGTGTGACTTTATTTTCCTGTGGTGTGACATGCCTATGCAATTTGTTGATGCAGGACAACTTTTCTCAAAAGTGGCAAAAATTACGTGAAATTCCATGGACCACTAAGCTAAGTGTTTTATATTTTCCTTTTTTTTTGGCGTTACGCCCTTAAACGTCAACCACCCATATGCACTCAGACACACACACACACACACACACACACACACACACACACACACACACACACACACACACACACACACACACACACACACACACACACACACACACACACACACACACACACACACGCGCATATGCATATGCTGCTAAGGTTTTTGGAGGCCCTACACATAGCTGGTCAGGAGGCCCCCCACCCCTCATATTTAAAGGTGCACTGAGTAAGATTGTGGCCAGAATAGGTTACAACTCTGCTTCTCTTTGAAATTGTGTTGCCTATTGCTGAATTTGATCTTTTCGTGAATATTTACTAAGTAATAAACTAGTATTTACTAGTATGACCAAAGTAAAGTAGGCCTACGTTTTGCAGCTAAAAATGTCTATTTCTGGACATTCAAAATGGCGGGCCATGGAGAAGATCCCCCTTTTCATGTAGGAAAAGTGCAATTTCCCAGCCATGTTGAATACTTAATTTGATGGTGGTGGTAAGTACAGCTCCAGGCCACTTTATTAGAATAGCATGAAAAAGTTGATTTATTTCCATAATTCCATCAATAATGTTAAACTGTCATGGACTATAGATTCATGGCCCAGTTTTTTAACTATTCCAATCATTAAATTGTTTATTTTTACATATTTTGGTCTTCCAGCTCAAAAAACCCATGAATTGGGGAATTCGCATTATTAGAATATTGATTGATTGATTGACTGATTGATTGATTGATTGCTTTATTACAGACTCTGGGTCCATCCAGGCAAAAAACATAGATAAGATACAAGAACAGGACAAGACTACATACAGACATATAACAAATATAGAAGAGCAAATCATACAAACAATATAAAAATAAACTTTAAAAAACAACCATACTGACTCTCTTACAGTAAACACTTATACCAGTGTTTCCAATACTGGGATGTGCAGCGAGTGTCACTGTATGAAATGTTTATCATTGCCACAGCATTATGGTTTTTAGAGTCATTCAGCCTACAGATGAATCTATACATTATATTTCTCAATAATGCAGACAGTGTATTGACTCCATGGCTCACACACAACTCACTTGCACTAGTCCATCTAGGTCTTCTTAGAAGTATCCTCAAAGCATCATTTGTTAGAATATTGTAATAAATTCACAATTTTCATCATCAAACTTCGTTTCACATCAGTGTTCATCAAATCAGTTGAAATTTGGTACTTTCTACATAACATGCAATGTTCAATACTTGGTTAGGACTCTCTCTGTCTTAATAACGGCCATGATGTGTAAAAATAAACAATTTAATGATTGGAATAGTTAAAAAAAACTGGGCCATACATCTACAATCCATGACAGTTTAACATTATTGATGGAATTATGGAAATAAATCAACTTTTTCATGCTATTCTAATAAAGTGGCCTGGAGCTGTATTTGTTAAAAAGGTAACATTCGTGAATGGGCAGCGTGATTCTGGAGATTAACTACTAAAAATATTACACGGTGCACCTTTAAATTATCTTTTGTTGTTGTTGTTGTTGTTGTTGTTGTTGTCAACCTCAATGTAGGAGGCCCCAATTTTGGGGTGAAAGTGGTTGAGGCCCTAATATAAGGTGCTCTGCTTACTCTGCTTACGCCTAGCGGCGACCCTGTGTGTATGTGTGTGTCTGTGTGTGTGTGTGCGTGTGCGTGTGCGTGCGTGCGTGTGTGCGCGCGCGTGTGTGTGTGTGTGTGTGTGTGTGTGTGTGTGTGTGTGTGTGTGTGTGTGTGTGTGTGTGTATGTCTGGTGTCCACCTCAGCTCTGAGTATTTGAAGTTTGGGACTAAAGGAAGAGAAGTTACATTCGTTGTGTCCATTGTTAGAGGAGAGTACCTGCTGTACAGGATTTTTGAAGACGGAGATTTACTTCTGGTCAACTGCTCACAGCCAGACACCCCACCACCAGATGGCTACAACATCACCTGCCCTGGTAGGAGATCCGGTTTCATATTAAACAACCTCACCATGTCCCATAGTGGGGACTACAGAGTGCAGTGGAGGAGGAGAGGAAAAAGTAGCCCAGTAAGAAGCAAACTTTACCGTCTGACTGTCTGTGCCGAAGGTCTTGTGGACTCGCAGACTGTAGTTGTTAAAGATGGCAGTGCTGTGCTGTGTGAGTTTGATTCTGCTCTGGGAAACGGCAGCAGTCTGCGGCTGTATGAAGATACAGGTGATCAGACTCTGGTCCTGGACACCAGCTCCACTCTCGAGCCCCTCGTACAACGCTGGAGGGACAGACTGCAGGTGGACACCAACACCTCCAGGGTCACGTTGACTAGTTTGATGTACAGTGAAAGTAAGTTGTTCTTGTGTACGATGTGGAGAGGAGGTCAATGTCAACAGTTTAGACGGTCATGGCTCAATCATGTTGTTACACTTATCGCTACTCATGAGAAGGAGAATGTCACTCTTCCCTGCACTTTCAGGGGAGATTTTACAGACCAAGTGCACTGGAAAACACCCATTGGAGAGGTCAGAATCAGCAGCAATCAGACCCGCCCACAGGAAGTGATGTACATGCTGAACGGCAGCCAGTCTGGAGACTATTCCCTCATCATTCCCTCTGTGTCCCACCAACATGACGGGATGTTTTACTGTGAACATTGTCATTTTACCATAACAGTCATTAGGCTCTTAGTTTGTGTTGAAGTCCCCCCTGTGAATGTGATGTTCTCTCATGGTGAAAGTGTGCCTATAGATGCGCATGTAAATGACTCTGAGACTTTGTATAGGGTTCAGTGGTTCCGTCAGAAAGGGCTACATCCACAGATGCTGATTATAGAATCTATGGACAAAGATTTTGTCAGTTTCTATGATGTGAATGATGTGCATATCATGCCTGAGGATCTGATGGGCAGAGTGACTGTCTTCAACTCCAGCACGTCTCTGAACATCTCCAACCTCACGGCAGAGGACAGTGGCGTGTACACATGGAGAGTCACAAAAGGGTCACCACCACCACCACCACAACCATATTCGGACGATGAATTTGTTTGTCATGAGGGGAGCATCCGCCTGGTGTACAGGGATCCGTTTGGGGTGCACACTCCGTTCTACGGTGCGTACGGTCTACTGCTGGGCTGTGTGCTGCTGGGGCTGGTGGCTGCTGTGATCTGGCTCAAGCTGAGGAGCAGAGCAGGAGCGAGGACCCCTGGTGGTCAGGAGATGGAAATGCAGGACATTGGAGATGAAAACGTCTATGATGACGTGGAGGAGGCTGGAGGCTGAAGACTGAAAACGTCTGAACTCAACATACACCCCTCTCCTGTGTGTGTGTGTGTGTGTGTGTGTGTGTGTGTGTGTGTGTGTGTGTGTGTGTGTGTGTGTGTGTGTGTGTGTGTGTGTGTGTGCGTGTGTGTGTGTGTGTGCAAGCGTGTGCGTAATATTGTACATTTGTATAACTTGCTTTATATTGTTTGCCATGTCATAGTTATTTTTTTAATGAATGACTATTTTCTACAAGCTGAACTGTTTCATAATTCCTTGTGTCATTTATTTTAATCCATGTTGTAGTTTATTTTGTTCGAGCTGCAAATTACAATAATACTTTTAAACAAATTCAATAAAACAATATCAAGGATTTTTTACATTGTCATTAGTATAATCATCATCATCACCATTATCCTCTTCGGTAACACTTTATTTTAGGGATACATCTATTAGCACTAATACATACAATGTCCCTGTATAAGTAACTTGTAAGGCATGTACAAAGCAAAATCAAACATTTGTTAGGCATGTATTCGCAAACGTCTTGTTCATGCACGATAAGGGATTTATTACCAATTTAACCTCAGTAAGGACCTAATAGGCTTTAGCATTTGCTTAGTACATGCCTTACAAGTTACATATGCAGGCATTAACATTGTATGTATTAGTGCTAATAGATGTATCCCTGAAAATAAAGTGTTACCTCATCATCATCTTCTTCTTCTTCTTCTTCTTCTTCTTCTTCTTCTTCTTCTTCTTCTTCTTCTTCTTCTTCTTCTTCTTCTTCTTCTTCTTCTTCACCATTTGGGCTGCTGCAGCATCGTCATCATCATATGGGCAACACTGGTCATGCAGTGACACATTTTCACCACTAGGGGAAAGCATAGTCCTCAGGTCTTGAGAAGGCTACACTACTAGTGCAGGGGTTTTCAAAGTGGGGGCCAGGGACCCCTGGGGGGCCGCGAGGGGATGCCAGGGTGTCCACAGCAGGTTGGCAGGGAAAGTATAGCATAACAAAATTAATACTTTTTCAAAAAATGAATGACTTAACTAAGCCAAAATAGGCCAAAAAAGAGCCAAACATTGCCAATGGGGAAGTGCCTCCCACTAGACTACGGTAGGCCTATAGCAGAATTAGTCCATAGGCCTATGTCCATGTGTTACCTGCTGTTTGGGCATGGTATGAAAATGGTCGACTGATGGAGGGCTGTGACTGAGTTATCCTTTTCTTCTTTACAATGTTTATAAAGATGATGTTTTCTGTAATGGGTTTATTATTAGGAATGCACCAACTATATTTAATTGTGAAAGTGGGAGCAGAGCAAGCAAATATGTGGCACGACCCCGTGTTAGTGGGGCAGGGCAGCTGACAGCTTTGACCGGGCCTGGGGAAAAGTCCTCTAAAACCCTTACGGTAGGGACACATACAAGCGAATTTGCGAACTTTGCCATTCATCGATGGCAAGCGAAAGCAAGCGAACAGGGGCGAAGCGAAGCGAAATTATCAAAGAAAGTTTAATGTTATGCAAATGAGGAGCCTGCCGCGGCCCAATCAAATCAACAACATAACTGTTCCATTCCATTTGATTCGCCGCGACGACCTGATGACGGTTGGATTTCGCCTCTCTTCGCTTCGCTGGCTTCGCCTCCTATGTGTCCCTACCGTTAGGCCTAGTGATGACAAAACATGAATCAGCTTTGTGGCACCTTATGATTTCGATTCTGATTTGGCTGGCTTTGAAAAGAAATGCAAGTGAAAAAGAAGTCCGCGACACTGCTTGTCTACTGTGTATTTAATAGAGCAACGTTTCGACCTTCAGGTCTTCATCAGACAAAGGGTGCTTTGTCTGATGAAGACCTGAAGGTCGAAACGTTGCTCTATTAAATACACAGTAGACAAGCAGTGTCGCGGACTTCTTTTTCACTTGGATTTACTCTCATTGTCCTGCACCTGGCCCATCGGGTGGGATGTGCACACATCTACTCCTCTGAATTTCAAAAGAATGACATAGCCTATCTTAAGTGAAAGTGAACCTTGATGTCCACCATATATGTATAATAGCCTACAGTATCTTAAAACCGTGTCAATATGGTGGATAGGCTAGGGCCCGCCGTGGCTGGGGGGCCAATAGCGGGTATCGGTATCGGTGCAACACTACTTTTCACAAAAGCAAAATTGTCTCTCATTCGAAACTCTTTCACCTTCTCTAAACTCACTATGCCAGTGGTGCTCAAACTGTGGTAGGCCTACGCGTAGCCTACCACTGGTGGCACTTGAGACATCTCTGGTGGTAGCCTACTTGGAAGAATTGTAATTTTTTGGCTGATCAAGTTGTTGCAGTTGAAAATGTCTCTTTGGTCTCACATTTTGTAATAGGCCTATAGGCTATTGAATTGTGTGAATCTGAAAACATAATGCCGAATAATAGGCCTACTAGGCAAGCAAGAAATTAAAAAACAAACTTGCACTGGATGTGACCGTAGCTGTTGATGCCATTACCTCTCTTGTATTGACTGGCAAAAGTGAATATGGAAGGCCTTTACTGCGATATTCTAATGTTGGTTGTCAAGGTGGTACTCTGAGAGCTCTATATTTTCTCAGGTGGTAGGCCTACTTCACACAAAAAGTTTGAGAACCACTTCACTATGCAATGATAGCCCATATAATATAGCAATTCAGAATTGCCTTTCACCTGGTTGCAACTTGATGAAACTGCAATGTTGAAAAAATAATGTAGATGTAAAATATGTAGTATTAGTGCTTTAATTTTGAAAGCCTTTGGGGAAAACGGATGTTGAACAGCGGAAGTATCCCAGAACTCATTGCAGTTGCTCCTGAACGGAATGTAAACTGCTAGTCAACCCGTCAGTTAGCCAGAAACGGCACAACTACTGAAGATTTATTGGCGAGCTGCTTATAGTTTGACTGACAGCTCTAAAATTATTTTTTCACGGGCATTTTGTTTGCGTTTATTAATCGCCAATCCGTCAATGTCCGCTTCTACATCAGACGGGACAGAGCTAACTCGGCAGGCTAGCTAACGTTATCTGGCGTATTTTTTGCCACTGTGGCAAGGGGACCATTGAACGTGGCTAAACAGACGGTTAGCATACAAAGAGTGGGATGATGGGTTTCCGTGTTGGTGGACGGTGTAATTTTTGAAGAACTGGATATTCACGACTGTCAAGTATTGATGTTTACCTAACCCATCTACCCAAAACCCTGCTACTTGGACTTGTGTAGTTTACAAGTTATGGGAACGTTAGTTTGTCAATGTAGCTAGATAGCTTGCACACGGTTCAGCAACCAACTACGATAGCACAACATAAACAAACCGAGCACGTCTTGAACAATCAGCTGTTTTACACTGGTCAACGGTTTTGATACTCGTGTTTGTGAATTAATTGGATCCTTTTAATAATTGTGACAATTTCGGCGTCGGCTCGCTTGCATCTAAATTTACTAGCGGAACCAATCTGGCAATGATAAAATCTGTAGAACTTTGAACTGTGGTCTTCACTACCTTTCTTTTTAAAGGGTAAATTTTAGTGCTACCAGTCTAATTTACTACCTTGAACCACCGACCGCTACAATGGATGACTTTAGCTCGATCAGTCTGCTGTCGCTGGCAATGTTAGTGGGATGTTACGTTGCTGGGACCATTCCTTTGGCTGTCAATTTCTCTGAGGTGAGTATGGACTACCACTCATTGAGACAACAATGTTGGGAAGTAGCTCATCTTTTTTTACTGTCTTTAAAACGTGTCAAGTAGGCCCCAACGCTAGTTTGTAAGTAATATGTGGCATACATGCAAGGGGAGGCAAGTTTATTTGTATAGCGCATTTCATACACAGGTGCAACTGTGCTTCACAAGATTAACACATGCAAAAAGAAAGATGGAGTTGGGGGTTAATTTGACACAACTCCTAATCAAATGATATCAGGTTATATTTGAACTGCCATGTAGTACCCGATAAAGATACAGCTGTCGAGGTTAGTTGGGAATTGCATCAAGGGGTCAAGAGTACTTTGTGATGTCATGTTATGTAATGGCGCTGGTATCTCGCCCGTAGCCTAAATACCCGAAGTTGGCCAAACTAAACCAGGAGGATCCCATATCAAGAACCAAATAACTCTTTATCTCGTGAACTACTACGCAGGCACACTGATTAAACAGTAGTGCAAAGCCCTGCATAACTTGTCTGCATTTCACAATGTCTGTGTTACGTTTATTCAGAACACGTCATTTTCAGTCATGTTGGGGCTGCCAATTCTATACGTGCACATTTTACATTGAGTTGGGTTTGGATGGACAACATTTCTATATGTGGTGACATTCATTCCTAAATATGGACCTCTTTTCGGAGCAAGAAACAATTCAATAACGTGACACGACACCTTTCAGGCTCTGAACATAAGTCCAGTTGTGTGTTTGTGCTTAAAGGTTACAGACCTGATCAAAGCGTCATGGGTTCATATTCCACCCTCCCCAACCAGTAGATAATGGCCGAAGTGGCCTTGAGTAAGGCACCTAACCCCACATTGCTCTAGGGACTGTAACCAATATCCTGTACCTAAATAGCTCGAACTAAGTCACTTTGGATGAAAGTGTCGACTGATTAATGTAACTAAAACCCAGTCTGCTTACCTCATTTTTACCCAGTGACAAAGCATAGGCCTCTACAAAGTAATGGTTTAAAATATGACCCAATAACATCATAATAAAGCCTCATGTTACGGTGGTGATGGTAGCTTAACAGTAGCCAAACAGTGGCCAAAAAGGGTTTTTTTTTTCAAATGTGCTATTCATCAAGATTCTTACTTTCATATTTCACCCTTGAAGACAGGAGAGAGAGAAGACAGGATGACTGAGTGTATTGTAATGTAATGTAATGTAATGTAACTAAAACATTGCTTCCCCCCACAGGAGAGAGTGAAGCCATGCCTGAGTGTAATGTAAAGCAACCATTCCCCCCCCAGGAGAGATAGAAGCGACAACTAAGTGTAATGTAATGTAATGTAATGTAATGTAAAGCACTGCTTCCCCCCCCCCAGGAGAAACTAAAGCTGGTCACCGTGCTCGGTGCAGGGCTGCTGTGTGGAACAGCCTTGGCTGTCATCATCCCCGAAGGCGTCCACGCACTCTATGAGGAAGTCTTGGAAGGTGGGTTTTTATCTACAAATATTTATGTTAAAAGGTTTTGTTCAAGGTTTTAATCATCACACAAGGCCTTGACACTGGCACTGGCACCTGCCAACTGGCCAAATGCTGGCATAACTTGGCTGTGGCTTGGAATAATGTTACTGTCACTACCCATTTTGGCGGGTTGGCAAATTGCAGTCTCCTATAATGTTCTGTTGTTTTTCCCTTGTGCAATAAATGTTTATAGGCTATTTGAGGTCAGGATCTTCCTGCTTTAGAATTTCGTCTTTTGAGCCTAGACGTTTCATGTTAAAGAAAAAACTGGAAACATAACGGTGGCTACTAAAAAGGCTAAATGGCTAGTGCCACGTGAAGACCACTACCCACAATGGCTTTTATAAAGTTAAGTAAATGTCAAGCCGTGCATTACACGTCTATGTATGTACGTAATTGTACACGATCAAAAGAGGGGGAAAAAAAACTTTGAAGAAGACAAACAGCACACTGGAAAGGTCCTACTACACTACAGTACAGTTTGTGTTTAAACTTTCAGGAGTCCCAAGTCTTTCAGCCCTTCATCGGACGTCTGAGGGTTTCGATACAACTCTGGTGTGCATTTCTCAAAAGAGAAGTTGTTAATCTGTTAGCAACTTCGGTAGTTGCCAATGGGAAAATGCATTGAAAACAACAAAGTAGCTAATGTAGTAAGCAACTTTGGTTTTGAGAAATGTATCCCAGATTAATGACAAGTCTAATTAAGCAATGGCTGCCATGTCATTTTGATACATCTTGACGTTGATCAATGACAGCCTGTAGTTTGCCCCCGTGCTTTATTGTGCTGTTTCAATGAGGCCTTAATGGGATTGGAAGGCAGGGCTTTTACGCTACATTTCCTACGTGCGCTACAAAGTCCTTTTGAGAATGACTCACTCACAGTATAGCGAGGTCGATGCAGGGCAGGCTGAATGCTCCAAAACCTGTTAAGCAAAGTGCCGTTAGATGCCTTGCGCAAGTGCACCTCAATTGTGGGTAAGCAAAGATGTTGCAGGTTTTTTTTTTTCTCCAGACCTCCAGTCCCCACCCACATTTTTCTCACAATGGCAGAAGAGTCAGCCCTGTAATCTCTAGATCCTGAAGCTAACTTCCCAACCATTAGATTAGCCTTCTACATTTGCATGGTTTGTAATAGGGATGCACCAATACCGATACTGGTATCGGTATCGACACCCGATACTGCTCATTATACTCGTACTCGTACTCGTCAAGCACTTGACAATACCAGAAGCGATTAACTGCTACTACACAAAACAATGCAAAATCTTGTCACATTCTGTGGATTTGAAAGCAGCATGGAAAAAAAGTGCCACCATACATTTACTAACATTTAAATCTACATGGAAATGGACAATAAAAATATCACAGGTGGAAAAAAACAAGGCCATGCATTTATTTTCATTGTATTTTGGTGGTAAAAGGTATTGGTATCGGTATCGGTACTCGGTGTCGGCAAGTACGCACATTAATGTACTTGTACTCGTACTTGTATCGGTTTTCCAAAAAGTGGTTCCTAGTTTGTAATTGCAAGAGTCATTTGAACTACAGTAGGTACATGTATATTTCAAGAGCAGCCGTGGTGTAATGGTTAGAGAATTGGCCTGTAGATCACAGGGTTGCAGGTTCAATCCCCACCCTTACCAACCCCTTACTATTCCCTATCCCCACACTGCTCCTGGGACTGTAACCACTGCCTTGTAATATCTGTAAGTCGCTTTGGATAAAAGAATCAGCTAAGAGTAATGTTTAAAATAAGAGTAGATAGACTAAGCTAATTTCATTTTTTGAATACTAGGGAGGGGGGGCATTGGCAGGCTTGTGATGAGGTCAAGGGGGCATTGGCAGGCTTATGATGAGGTCGAGGGGGCATTGGCAGGCTTATGATGAGGTCGAGGGGGCATTGGCAGGCTTATGATGAGGTCGAGGGAGCATTCCTGCGAATTGTATGCCATTTTATTATTGCTCAGTATATTTTGACCTTAGCTTTTGCAGGAACACATCAGTTTTCATTTTGTATTGATAAATAACCTATTTCTTCTATCCTACATTTGCAAACAATTTGAGAAAACTCCCGCACACTGACCATTTTACTGTTTTCTTTACCACATGACGTTTCGGTCCTTTCAATTTGTTTGCTGAGTGACCCATGGGCCATCTCCGACGCACCTGTCAGCTGAGGTGTGCAAAACGATTAACACGTTTCCTGTCTTACCTCCACCAGACCACACTACTCCAATTGTCATTTTTGGCTTGCTGACCTATTTCCTCTGTGCTTCCTTTGCCAGGGGCACAGTGCAGAGGCGGAGGTGTCTGTGTCATGTCATATTTAATGTGAAGCTGCATAACATTAAAATAATATCGGGGGCCGGATAAAACGGCCTCGAGACATAGGTTCCCCACCCCTGTTTTAGCGGGACCACACTACTCCAACTGTCATTTTGGCTTGCTGACCCTATTTCCTCTGTGCTTCCTTTGCCAGGAGCGCACCACCACGGCGGGCACGGTGCGGAGGCGGAGGTGTCTGAGGCCAAGGTGGCGGTGGAGGCGGCGTCCGGGGCCCACGAGCACGGGGGCCACGAGCAGCTGCACGCCTACATCGGGGTCTCCCTCGTGCTGGGCTTCGTCTTCATGCTGCTCGTGGACCAGATCGGCTCCTCGCACATGCACAGCAGCGACGGTGGGTCACTGACACACTACTCGAAACGAAACTAAACGAAACGCTTAAAGGGGTATGCCACTATTTTGGGACTTAATATAGTTAAAATCGTTGGGTGGGGTTTATAAAGGTGGTAAATTGGCATACCCCTTTAAAAAAGCGTCCATAGAAATGAGAAATATAGAGAAATAGGTGCCCCGAAATAGCTGGCTCGAGGTGTCGGCAAAGATGGCCGCCAAGTGGAGGTGGTGGGTTTGGCAGCCTGTTAAATTACTAAGTAGGGCTGCACAATATATCGCCTTAATTGCTTTTTGCATAATTATTACAATTCAGGTTTCATCCTGCTCGTAGACCAGATCGAATCCTCACACAGCAGCGACGGTGGGCTCAGAGACACACTACACAAGACAAAGCGGCCTACTAGTAATGAGAAATATAGAGAAATAGATTAGGAAGTGTTCTGGAAGAAGTTGTCTGCATGCCGGACCAAGCAAACTGGTTGATGTAACGCATTGTTTCTCAGACTTTTTCAGACCGAGGACCTCTTTGTCCCCCCGAAAAT
The DNA here is from genome assembly GCF_034702125.1 of Engraulis encrasicolus. NCBI lineage: Eukaryota > Metazoa > Chordata > Actinopteri > Clupeiformes > Engraulidae > Engraulis > Engraulis encrasicolus. Next base: position 395,883 of record NC_085875.1, on the reverse strand, counting down.
GGTCAGGGACCACCTGTCAACTGAATTGATAGATGGGTGCTAATTTGACATAGTTAATTTCAATGCAGATTGTTTTTATTCACATAAAAAATTAATTTATTCACAAAACAAGATTTCAGCTATGTTCAGCTTTGTAATTATATTAGAAATATAGCCTGCTAGCTTGTCTTGGGAAAGTAGAAATCCCCTCGCGGACCACCTGAGCTCTGTCGCGGACCACCAGTGGTCCCCGGACCACACTTTGAGAATGACTGATGTAACGGATGCCAACCAACAGAGTTTGACGTGGAACGTTAATACAGTGTCATACACAGGGTTCCCACGGGTCATGGAATTTCTGGAATATCATGGAATTTCATAAAAGTTTTTCCAGTCATGGAAAGTCATGGAATTTTGCCATTTTGCATGCACAGTCATGGAATATCATGGAATTTTCTTAACAGTTGTGTAGAAGCAAAAACTTTCTTTGTTTCGTGTATAACATTGTTTCTTAGTAGTTATACTACAACGCTTAGCCAGAGAGGGGTTGGTTTCACGCTGTAATGTGCAATGAGCCCACTGAAGTCTGGCGGTGGCTCGGTGTCGACGTTTTCACACTTTTTTAAAAAAAAACAAATTTACATTATTTTTTTTACGGAGGTGGTCATGGAAATTCTGCTTTTCGGGTTTGGAAAGTCATGGAATTCTATATCTGAATTAGAGTGGGAACCCTGAATACAGTGTCATACGGTATCTGCCTCTCGGGGCCTCTCATGCATGAATGGGAGCGTTGACCGATAGGTGGCGGGTTCGAGCCCCGAGTGCGGAAGTAGCGCAGGACCACCTGAGGTTACATAGATAGACGGGCATAGGAAGTGTTGTGGGAGAGGTAGTCTGTGCACTGATTTTGCTGGACTTACAGGGTAGCTCATACACGGCAATGATGCAATGTTTACACAAAGTTACTCTCTGTCTCAACCAAAGAGAGTAAAATTGTGCAAGATTACCATGTATTTTATCTAAAGTAGAGATGCACCGGATCCTGATTTTTAGGATCCTGCCGGATACCGGATCCACTGCTTAAGATCCTGCTGGATCCGGAACCGGATACCGAATCCTACGAAAGGGTTGAAACACATAGCCAACTCGCATATGTAGACCCTTTGTATTACGTTGGCGCAAACTATTTTTAAGACTCATTGGCTTACTGCCACACTTAACTTAACTTAACTTAACTACTTAACTTTTGCATTTTTATTCTTACTGGACTATCTCAACCTTTTAAAAAAAAAAATTTTTTTATTTTTTTTTATTATTTTTAATTAACCTGAGGGACTTCTACAATGCACAATAATTAGAACTACTTTGGCTCTTTTATGTGTACTGAACACGTTTATCTTGACTTTTTGTGTGTATGTATGCAACATGATGCCCTACAAGGACCGTGTGTGTGTGTGTGTGTGTGTGTGTGTGTGTGTGTGTGTGTGTGTGTGTGTGTGTGTGTGTGTGTGTGTGTGTGTGTGTATATGAGAGAGAGAGAGAGAGAGAGAGAGAGAGAGAATGGCGATATACTTTTACTGTAATGTACATTTATGTGTATAAGTTCTTTGTGTATGTTTGGATTTGTGTATTTATGTAAGCTGACAGACACCTTAATTTCCTTCGGGATTAATACAAGTACTCTACTCTACTCTACTCTACTCTACACTGCCTTAAACGGTTGCTTCCAAAGGGCTTTCACTCCATGCAGCGATTGGGGTTGTGAAAGACTGACTGAAAAGCCTAGGCTACGTAAAAAGTAGAGATGCCCCAGATCCTGATTTTTAGGTAACTGCCGGATACCGGATCCACTGCTTAAGATCCGGATCCTGTGAAAATCCCTATTATCCTGCCGGATCCGGAACCGGATCTTGGATCCTGTACATCTCTAATTTTATCTAAAGAAAAGAAGGTAGTGTTTGGATCTTGCTGGTTCGTCCTCTTTAGGGAAATTTGTTTATTTGTTTGTTTTTTTTCGCCTGAAGAAGACGAAACACCTTTTTCTTTAAATGCTTTAATCTCATAACCTTTACTCTCTTGACCTTTGACCTCGAGCCAACTTCTCTGCATCACTTTTTAACAGTACAGTACTGTATGGACTATGGACTCTGAATGCCTTATCTGTGAAGTGACAAAATTGAACCCCTCTCCTCGAAGTGACAAAAAGGAAGCCCTCTGCCTTATCTGTGAAGTGACAAAAAGGAAGCCCTCTGCCTTATCTGTGAAGTGACATATTTTATCTAAAGTAAACGTGTTAGTATCTGGGTCCTGCTGGTGCTTCTTTACTGAAATTGTTTTTTTTTGTTTTTTCGCCTGAAGATGACATAAGAAAGTCTAAACACATTTCTCTTTAAATGCTTTAATCTCATAACCTTTACTCTCTTGACCTTTGACCTCAAACCAACTTTTCAGCATCACTTTTTAACAGTACTGTTTGGACTCTGATTGCCTTAAGGCCTTTGTATACCCTATGGAACTGGGTGAAATTCGTCTTTCCGGGCCAACCGTTGCTACTGGAGTTGCATTCATACCTCCGTCCGTACAATTAATGTTACATAATAAATCCTCTAGAGGGCAGAGTCGGTTGGCTACGAATGGACAGTTGCTGTGGCAGATTTGTGTTCGTTTTACAAATTATTTAGCCCAAATAAAATAGCTAGACCTAGGATTCACGGAGATGACGCACTGAAACAACTTTAAGATTTGTGTAATGATGTTAAAACAAATCCAGGAGGTTTAATGCTGGCCATTTAAGTTTGTTGATGGGAAAACAAACGTCCTCCGAGCCCAAATGTAAACAAATGAGCCATGTTTGTAGCTTGGCTTGCATGGTAGTGGAAATATGCCCTTCACAAACTCACAGGTTATTTAATTAACTATTTGTATCGTTTCTAGATGTGAAATACTTCTCTTCTTCGTTGAGTTTTTGTGAATTAGTGTCTTTTTCACTGTAAAAAACCCTAAAAAATCTGTTTCATCCGTAGTCAACGGATTGCTAAGCACTTGACCAACGGACAAACTGACGGATGAAACGACCTCCGTAACAGGGTGAAAGCGTCCGTTTCCGTAATTACCGTAGGGTATAAATGGGTCTTTATCTGACAGATAGATGTATCTGTCAACACTGGTCATGTTAAGACTGTGTACCTTAACTGACAGAGTATGTTTTCTGCACATGGTCTATCCCAACTCACAGAATGTCTTTTTGCACAATTACCTTTTTACATTGTTTACATTTTTTACATATTACTTTTTCACATTCTTTATCTAAACTATTTTTATTTTTATGTTACCCTCCCTGACTATTCCTGTGTTATTTGTGTCTTGAAATGTCCATGTGGGCATTTGTTTATTTATGTATTTATGTAAGCTACTGGATACCTGAATTTCCCCCGGGGATTAATAAAGTTACTCTACTCTACTCTACTCTACTCTACTGAAGTGACTAAAACTAACCCCTCTCCTCTGTCCCCACAGATCCCGAATCAGCACGAGTCATGACCTCCAAGATCACCACCACGCTGGGCCTGGTCGTCCACGCTGCAGGTATTTGCCTTCTGTTATTGATCCAAATCAGTAGTTTTCAACCTTTTTTATATAAACTTTATTACAGGCTCAGGGCCCACATTGGACACATTACAATACACACATCAACAACACAATGAAATACACATGCAATAAAAAGGGAAGCTAGTGAAGGCATTCATGCCAGTGTTCCCAGATAGTAGACATATATCTTACAGAGCTACGACTTGGATCAACCAATTGAGCAATAAGCTCATTTTTTGCACAATCAAGCCTGCTCATGAACTTAAAGGTAAGATTTCTGAAGAGTGCCATAAAAGTAGTTAGACCAAATTTGCAGAATAACCCACTTGCTCTAGTACTCCTTGGTTTCTTTAGGAGAATCCTAAGATATAAAAAAAAAAAAAATGCCCTGGCTGTGACCTCTTCATAAGCCTCCCAACGTCCCCTCGACTTCCTCATAAGCCTGCCTACGCACCCCCTTACTATTAAAACATGAAATGGACTAATGCAACTTCATTGCAAGTAAGCACCACCCCCTCTCAGTTGTATCCTTCTTAATGCCCCCTCTAGGGCTCCCCAACGCCCCCTGGGGGGCTGTAGAGCCCCCGTTGGGAAACACTATTCTTAATGGTGGATGCATTTGTCCCATAATTTCGTTCTCATGGCAATTAAAATAAGAAAACATGGCCAGTGAGTGAATGCAAGCAAAACTTGTAGTTTTGTTAAGAATGCTTGCAAAGATTGTTGAGAATTACCCAGAAAATGACCTCTACTATTGCCCCCCGCCCCACCCCACCCCCCTGATGCCGATGTTTGACAAATGAAAGCCAAAAGTCTCTCTAGGAGTGATGTAACATATATTCTTTGTCCGTCTGCTGCAGTATTGTATAAGCCTGATACATCTGGTGCTATCAGATCCACTGGCAATCATCTGTCTCTGGTCTTAAACCCGTGGTGAATACTCAATAGCACTCCATATCTGTATTCAGGTTTTCCCACTGTGCTTTATTGTTAAGGCGGCCACCTTGCTAACAAACGCCTACCACCTTAAAAATACCTTCACTGCACAAATATTTTGTGTAGTGAAGGTATTTAATTCACTAAATACCAGAGAAGGTATTTTTTAGAGATTTCTATGTCCTATTGAATATGAAACTGCACAACAGTGTCCAGTGTGTCCACCAGTGATGAACGCGTATCTCTGATATCAGCCAAACCCTCCACCACCTTGAGGAATGAGAACTCTGCAGGAAACAGAAACACTATCTGTATTTGTCTTTGCTGACAGTTTTACATGGCTGCTATGACAATGTAGTTGGACCTATAATTGGAATGAATACCATTATCTGTCTTTCAGCAAAGCTGTCTGTCTGTCTGTCTGTCTGTCTGTCTGCCTGCATGGCTGCACTGTCAGTCTGTCTGTCTTTCTCTCTGTCTGTTTGCCTGCCTGTCTGTCTGTCTGTCTGTCTACCCACCCAGCTGCCTGTCTGTCTGTCAGCACAGATGTCCATCTGTCTTTCTACTCAGCTGCCAGCCTGTCTGTCAGCACAGATGTCTCTGTCTATCCAGCTGTTTGTCCCTTTCTCTGTCAGTCTGTCTGCATGTCCATCTACCCATCTGTCTGTCAGCGCAGATGTCTGTCTGTCTGTCTTTCTGACTATGTTTCCGTCTGTCTACCCAGATGTCTGTCTGTCTGTCTACCCAGCTGTTTGCCTGCCTGCCTGCACTGTCAGTCTGTCTGTCTTCCTGTCTGTCTGTCTGCCTGCCTGCCTGCACTGTCAGTCTGTCTGTCATCCTGTCTGTCTGCCTGTCTGTCTGTCTGTCTGTCTACCTGCCTGCCCCTGTCTGTCTGTCTGTCTACCTGCCTGCCCCTGTCTGTCTGTCTGTCTGTCTGTCTACCTGCCTGCCCCTGTCTGTCTGTCTGTCTGTCTGTCTGTCTGTCTGTCTGTCTGTCTGTCTACCCAGCTGTCTGTCTGCCTGCCTGCACATACAGTATGTCTGTCTGCCTGCCTGCACAGATGTCTGTCTGCCTGCCTGCACATACAGTATGTCTGTCTGCCTGCCTGCACAGATGTCTGTCTGTCCGTCTGTCTTTCTCTCTCTGTCTGTCTGTGTCTGCCTGCCTTCCCAGATGTCTGTCTGTCTGTCTGTCTTTCTCTCTCTGTCTGTCTGTGTCTGCCTGCCTTCCCAGATGTCTGTCTGTCTGTCTGCATGTCCATCTGCCCATATGTCGCTCAGCGCAGATGTCTACCTGTCTGTCTTTCTGACTGTTTTTCCGTCTGTCTACCCAGCTGTTTGCCTGCCTGCCTGTCTGTCTGTCTACCCAGCTGTCGGCCTGTCTGTCTGTCTACCCAGCTGTCTGCCTGTCTCTCTGTCTACCCAGCTGTCTGTCTGCCTGCCTGTCTGTCTGTCTACCCAGCTGTCTGCCTGTCTCTCTGTCTACCCAGCTGTCTGTCTGCCTGCCTGCACAGATGTCTGTCTTTCTGTCTGTCTGTCTGTCTGTCAGCAGCACAGATGTCTGTCTGCCTGTCTGTCTGCCTGTTTTTCTGTCTGTCTACCCAGCTGTCTGCCTGTCTCTCTGTCTACCCAGCTGTCTGTCTGCCTGTCTGCACAGATGTCTGTCTGCCTGCCTGTCTGTCTGTCTGTCTGTCTGTCTGTCTGTCTGCCTGTCAGCCTGTCAGCAGCACAGATGTCTGCAAATCAGCGGTACAATGGCTTGAGCAGGACATGACCGTAGGACTGTAAAGGGCTTTGCACAGTTAACGCACACCATGCCAAGTTACAAAAAAATGGGGTGCACGGCCTCGCGCCGCGGCAGCTTGTGGAGGGGGGTGTGACGTAATTTTGAGCACACGCCATCGTCGCCAGGGAGGTATGAGTGAGGTTACTGCCAGTTACGCGAGCTGTGAATCCTCCTTAACAATGGTGTGTGTGTGTGTGTGTGTGTGTGTGTGTGTGTGTGTGTGTGTGTGTGTGTGTGTGTGTGTGTGTGTGTGTGTGTGTGTGTGTGTGCGCGCGTGCGCGCGCGTGCGTGTGTGTGTTTCAGCTGACGGCGTGGCTTTGGGTGCCGCCGCCTCGACATCCCAGACCAGCGTGCAGCTCATTGTGTTCGTGGCCATCATGCTGCACAAGGTAACCATGGAAACACAGAGTAAACACAGAGACAACAAATATGGATTGCAGACGTTTCTAATCTGTAGGCTTTTCAGTTTGTGTCTGTTTTAATAAACATGTCAGCACTACTTCACTATATGGGGCTACAACGATTAGTCGACTAATCGTGACTAATAGACTAATAAAAAATTGTCGACTAGAATTTTCATTGTCGACTAATAGTTTCATTTGATTAAATGTTTTTTACTTACTTCACTAATGCCTTATTACATTGGAAACCTAATATTGCCCAGTATGTTTGAATTGGACATTGTATCTCGGAGTAAATAAGCTGCTATCATGATTTAAAACTCATTGTGAGCTGTAAGAATGTTTGTCACTTCCCTGCGCTAGAGGCCGGGAAGGTTTGTTGGGAGTTGGAGCAAGTCTTTTTGACTTAGTGACTAATCGTGACTAGATATATCGATTAGTCGACTATTCAAATCGTTAGTTGCAGCCCTACTTCAAATAAATACAATACTTACCTGGGTCCAGTCAGCTCTGTGTGAAGAGTCTTGGGACAAAATAATAGCCCTGTAACACTATCTTGTTGAACCCATTTAAGCCTGATGCTGCATATACGCCGCATTGACCTAGGCACCTGGAGCGACATAGACGCTGCATTCAGGCGTTTAAGATTTGAAGGGGTTTTTGGTAACACTTTATTTTAGGGATACATCTATTAGCACTAATACATACAATGTCCCTGTATAAGTAACTTGTAAGGCATGTACAAAGCAAAATCAAACATTTGTTAGGCATGTATTTGCAAATGTCTTGTTCATGCACAATAAGGGATTTATTACCAATTTAACCTTAGTAAGGACCTAATAGGCCTTAGTGTTTGCTTAGTATATGCCTTACAAGGTACTTATGCAGGCATTAACATTGTATGTATTAGTGCTAATAGATGTATGCCTAAAATAAAGTGTTACCAAAATGGGGTATGTAAGAGTTGAATGTACACATTCTCATGCAAGATGAAGGTCCTAGTTTTTAAAACGCAACTTGTTTCATGTTTGTATGTGCTTCGGAGGCTGGGATATTCAGGTTTTCATATAGGCTGAGGGCACCTTTTCCAAAAAGGGCTTAGGCACTCAGCAGGTGTCTTAGACCTAAATGGGTTACACTTCACTGTCTTAGTGTGCTAGAACTGTTTACATTTTTCTTCGTTGAGTAACTGCCCCCTTGTTTATTTGTCTATTTCCTGCGCTCCCCCTGGTTTAACCCCTTAAAGTGATACTGTCCCATTTTTGGAAATAAGATTATTTTACACCCCCCCCCACTTGAGTTAAATAATAGGGGTTTACCATTCTCCTATACTTTCAACCGTTCTCTGGGAATGGCAGTGCAAATTTTACCTCCAAACCAATGTTAACTGCTAGCTTGTTGGTAATTTTTTATAAATTTTTTCCTCTAAACCCAACCACCACCACCCCTTATGGCTTGTAGTTCAAATTTGCACTGCCATAACCTGAGAACGGTTGAAAGTACAAGATAACGGTAAAACCCTATTATTTAACTGAAGGGGAGGTGTAAAATATGCTTATTTCCAAAAATGGGACAGTATTACTTTAAGACTCTGCCCCTGTTATAAATTAGCTGTTCGCAGAATGGCAAGTCATAATGTATTACTAAAGGCCCTGTGCGCTGTCACAGTGGTGTTGTACTATTGTAGTAAAACGAACTCAGTAACTATTACAGCGTTCCAGTGGTGGAACGGCATGTGTTAGAGCAGTGTTTCTCAACAGGGGTGCCGCGGGGCCCCCTCAGGGGTGCCGGGAAACGTGGCTGATAAATAAATTATGTAATATAATACATATTTGTCTAAATTGATAAGTTAATGCTAGTCAGTGGAATCTTTCATCTGCCAATTACGCACAATAAAGTAAATATAGGTCGCCCCAGTCAGCTGCAACTTCGAACGTAGGTCGTGTGACGTCTCCAAATGTCTTACTTTTCTAAGCTTGTGTGGTATCAGATGCGATGCCATGTTACAGCTTGTTGGTTTGGGGTGCCTTGAAATTTTTCATGAATTGAAAGGGTGCCTCGCCTAAAAAAAGCTTAAGAAACACTGTGTTAGAAGCCTAATTGTGTGTTTCCTGTACTAGGCCCTTGTGCTGGGCGATAACATATACCATGATTTGGATTACTTTATATCACAATAACGATATGCATCACAGTAGTCCACTATTACGTATTTCAGTTGATCTCTTTATTTTGTCTTTATTGTGTCATGTCGTAAAACTACATTTCTTTCAAACGAATCTTTATATACTTCTTTTTTTATATGAACTTAGAGTGTGCATAGTGACGACACAATTTTAAAAAAATATATATATTAAATCGTATATTGTCTGTTTGTAATGTACAAAATTAGTTGTAATGTACAAGTTGTTGTAATGCACAAAATCACAATAGAAACATTACAGAAGATAGGGCATGATAGACCATTTTCTATCACGATAAGGACATCTATGGTTGTTTAATTGACCAACCCTACTAGAGTCCGTCCACGTTCGTCCTGGTGTGTGTTAAAAGGCTACTTGTGCGCAAGGCTCTGGCGGCGTTTGGCCTGGTGTGTGTTAAAAGGCTACTTGTGCGCAAGGCTCTGGCGGCGTTTGGCCTGGTGTGTGTTAAAAGGCTACTTGTGCGCAAGGCTCCGGCTGCGTTCGTCCTGGTGTGTGTTAAAAGGCTACTTGTGCGCAAGGCTCCGGCTGCGTTCGGCCTGGTGTGTGTTAAAAGGCTACTTGTGCGCAAGGCTCTGGCGGCGTTTGGCCTGGTGTGTGTTAAAAGGCTACTTGTGCGCAAGGCTCTGGCTACGTTCCGCCTGGTGTGTGTTTTAAAAGCTATTTGTCTATTTCGTGCGCTAGGCCCCGGCTGCATTCGGCCTGGTGTGTGTTTTAAAAGCTATTTGTCTATTTCGTGCGCTAGGCGCCGGCGGCGTTTGGCCTGGTGTCGTTCCTGATGCATGCTGGTCTGGAGAGGAATCGTATCCGTAAGCACCTGCTGGTCTTCGCCCTGGCAGCCCCTGCCATGGCCATGCTCACTTTCCTCGGACTCAGCCAGGTAACACTCAAGCACTTATCTCTAACTCTCTCTCTCTCTCTCTCTCTAGCTTTCTCTCTCTCTCTTTCTCTAGCTTTCTCTCTCTCTCTAGCTTTCTCTCTCTCTCTTTCTCTAGCTTTCTCTCTCTCTCTAGCTTTCTCTCTCTCTCTCTCTCTCTCTCTCTCTCTCTCTCTCTCTCTCTCTCTCTCTCCCCAGCCAGGTAACACTGTCACTTCTCTATAGCTTTCTCTCTCTAGCTTTCTCTCTCTCTCTAGCTTTCGCTCTCTCTATCTCTAGCTTTCGCGCTCTCTCTCTTTCTCTAGCTTTCGCTCTCTCTCTTTCTCTAGCTTTCGCTCTCTCTCTTTCTCTCTCTCTCTTTCTCTCCCCTCCACCCAGCATTATCCCCTCTTTGTCTGGCTTGGCTTGTTCCATTTCTCTGTCTCTTTCTCCCTATGTCATTCTCTCTCTCTCTCTCTCTCTCTCTCTCTCTCTCTCTCTCTCTCTCTCTCTCTCTCTCTCTCTCTCTCTCTCTCTTTCTATCTTTCTCTAGCTCTCTCACTTTCTCTAGCTTTCGCTCTCTCTCTATAGCTCTCTCTCTCTCTAGCTTGCTTTCTCTCTCTCTCTATAGCTCTCTATAGCTCTCTCTCTCTCTCTCTCTCTCTCTCTCTCTCTCTCGTTCTCTCTCTCTCTCTCTCTCTCTCTCTCTCTCTCTCTAGCTCTCTCTCTCTAACTCTCTCTCTCTAGCTCTCTCTCTCTTTCTCTCCCCTCCACCCAGCCTTATCCCTCTCTGTCTGGCTTGGCTTGGTCCATCTCTCTGTCTCTCTTTCTCTGTCTGTCTGTCTGTCTCTCTCTCTCTCTGTCTGTCTCTCTCTCTCTCTCTCTCTCTCTCTCTCTCTCTCTCTCTCCCTCCTCTCCTCTCTCTCTCTCTCTCTCTCTCTCTCTCTCTCTCTCTCTCTCTCTCTCTCTCTCTCTCCCTCCCTCTGCAAGTCTGAGTTGGTTGATATTGTTGTATTGATAAAAGGTTATACTGTATAAATGAGTGTTAAATATCTTTCTCCCTCTCTCCCAACCCCCCCTCTCCCCCTCCCTCCCTCTTCTCCCCCCCCCCTCCCCTCTCTCTCCCCCCTCTCTGCCTTCCTCTCCCCCTCCCTCCTTCTTCTCTCTCTCCCTCTCTTCTCTCCCTCTCTCCTCCCTCCCTCTTCTCTCCCTCCTCCTTCCTCTCCCCCCTTCCCTCTTCTTTCTCTACCTCTCCTCCCTCCCTCTCTCCCAACCCCCCCTCTCCCCCTCCCTTCCTCTTCTCTCTCTCCCTCTCTTTCCTCTTCTCTCTCTCTCTATCTCTCTTTCTCTCCCTCTCCCTCTTTCTCTCCCTCTCCCTCTTCTCTCCCCCTTCCTCCCTCTTCTCTCCTCTCCCCCTCTTCTCCCTCTTGTCCTCTCCTCTCCCCCTCTTCTCTCTCCCCCCCTCCCTTCTCTTCTCCTCTCCTCTCCCCCTCTTCTCCCTGCCTATCCCCCCTCACTCTTCTCTCTCCCCCCTCTTCTCCCCCCCTCACTCTTCTCTCTCCCCCCTCTTCTCTCCTCCTCCTCCTCTCTTCCTCCTCCTCTCCTCCTCTCCTCCTCTCCTCCTCTCTTCCCCCCCTCTATCCCTCTATCTCCCCCTCTCCCCTGCGGTCTACAGAGCAGTAAGGAGGCCCTGTCGGACGTCAACGCCACCGGCGTGGCCATGCTCTTCTCGGCGGGCACCTTCCTGTACGTGGCCACGGTGCACGTGCTGCCCGAGGTGGGGGGCATGGGGGGGCACAGCCACGGCGGAGGAGGAGTGGGGGGCACCAACGGCAAGGGGGGGGGCCTCAGCAAGGTGGAGGTGGGGGCCCTGGTTCTGGGATGCCTCATCCCCCTGGTACTCTCCATTGGACACCAGCACTAAGGTACCCGGAGGAGAGGATGAGGAGGAGAGGAGACGAGACGAGAGCTGGGGGAGGCACTGCAGTGGGATGGATGGGACATGAGGAGATGAAGGAACAGTGATGAACAGATGGATGGAGAGATGGATGGATGAACAGTGATGAATGGATGGATGAACAGTGATAGATGAATGGATGGATTGATGATGAACAATGGTGGATGGATGGATGGATGATGAACAGTGATTGATGGGTGGATGAATGGGTGGAGATGTGTGGGTGGAAGGGGGAAAAAGAGGGACTTGTTTTTGCGTGTTAGTGACTCAAGGCCATACATTACTTCTCATGTTGCCATTGGAGGTGGTGGGCGATGGGGTGGTGGGGATGGGGGTGATACACACACGGAGAAACAGGACTGATGCTCCAGCAACCAAGACCAGCTTGGATGACCACCAGACAAGATGGATAAAGGAGACGAGAAGAGACGAGACAAGGGTGTTTTGGGTTGGAATTGACCTGCTGTGCTTCTGGTGGAAAAACTTCTCTTAAGAGTGTAGACTGAGACGGTCTATGTGGTCTTTGGTGTCGGCATCTCTCTCCCCCTCGGCCCCCTCTCCTTTACCGCACGAATAGACCAGGCGCGATGCGATTCAAGTGACAGATCGATACGTGTCAGCATCTCTCTCCCCCCCCGGCCCCCTCTCTCCATACTGTGCATGTCGTGTGACTATTCCCATGCTGGTTTTGCTCGTGCTCATTTCGTCATTTCATTGGCCTTTACTTTACTTACCTTTATTTTTTTCTTTGTCAGGGTGAAAGGGACTTTGTAGCTTTGCTTTGTATGTGTACATTGTCGTATGTATGTATATGAGTGGATGTGTGGAAATGTGTGTGTGTGTGTGTGTGTGTGTATGAATGTGTGTGTGTGTGTGTGTGTGTGTGTGTGTGTGTGTGTGTGTGTGTGTGTATGAATGTGTGTGTGTGTGTGTGTTGGAGGGGAGGGAAGTCAGTGACCCCGGCGAGGCGACCCTTAGACCCTTAAAGGGGGACAGTGACCAATCACGGCTCAACCCTTAGACCCTTAAAGCGGACAGTGACCAATCACGGCCCTGATACTATGGGGCCAAACCAACTTCACATCATGTATGCAGTACAGAACAATCTCTCTATTGCTTTTCGATGTTTGTTTGGTTGGTCTGTTTGTTTATTATTTTTGTTTTTACTTTTGTTTTATTTTGAAGAACTTAGCACTCTCTTCACTGGACTTCCTGAATTGGACCATGACAACAACAAGAAACAACAAAAAACGTACGACAAAAAACGTGCAGTGACATAAGGGAAATCTTTGATTTCACAGGTCTATTTAATTTATATCCAAAGTGGAGCGAGCCCTTGGTGTGTGTAATACAGTATGTTGTTCAATATCTTTTGAAAGAAAACATTCAACCGAAAAGCAAAGCTCTGGTTTGACACAGAACGACTGCTAGGGATGCACCGATACCGATACTGGTATCGGTATCGGCACCCGATACTGCTCATTATACTCGTACTCGTCAAGCAGTTGCCGATACCAGGAACGATACTGCTATTGCACAAAACAATGCAAAATCTTGTCACGTTCTGTGGACTTGAAAGCAGCATGGAAAAAAGTGCCACCTCATACATTTACTAACATTTAAATCTACATGGAAATGGACAATAAAAATATCACGGGTGGAAAAAAACAAGGCCATGCATTTATCGGCAAGTACACACATTAATGTACTCGTACTTGTATCGGTTTTCAAAAAAAGTGGTATCGGTGCATCCCTAACGACTGCACACTACTTGGACAGTGTAGATCAAACCATGTGACACACTGCCCCTTTGAGCCAGCTTCAAGACTTCAAATCACTTTCAAAGTCTTCTCTTCAGATCATTAAAATAGGTCTTGAGATGCCAAACGCATCAAAAAATAAATTACCATTTTGTGACATGTTGCACAGACGTGATACCTTTTTAATGTTACCTTTCAATGTTCCTGGTATGGAAGAGCGTGAAGTTATACTAGGGATTTTACATTTCACTTGAAGTTAACATTAAAAGTTCAATTCTTGCCGCATTAAAAGGAGAACAAGGTGTGCATCGTACTATTGGAAACCGGTTAAGGCCAGAGATTGACAGATCCACTGTTACTGTCAGGTGTTTGTGAATGAAATGAATACAATATTTGAATCTTGTGAAATTTTCATCCTCTGCTGAGCCTGTGATAACCAAACCTCTTTGTCCACCTGTGTCTGCTTCCCGTGGTGGGGATGGTACCCTAAGAAGCTGGTTCAGTTCAGTTCTAAACCAGTTAGCCTTGTGGTTAATCCTCTAATAATAGAAGAGCTTGTAGTCCTCATTTTCTTAACTGAATGATGCCTGCAGTAAGGCTGCACGATATTAGAAAAATATGCGATACACGATAACATGACTGTATACTGCGGTTATCAATATTAATCGCGATATTTAATATATGCATATATTTTCCCCTCTCTACTTGCCATTCTACACTTTATCATGTATAAAACAGCTGAGAGCAATGTTTTATTGCCATCATTATTTTTTATTAGGAAAAAAATATGGCTAATATACAGCATCAACTTAAAATGACAACATTTTTGATGCATTTTTTAACCTTCTCACCAAATTTGCTATTATTAAAAATGAAAAACTGTTTGCGATATGGGCACAACTTTTGCGATACGTATATCGCAAGCTGCGATAACGCGATATCGATCAATTTTCGATATATCGTGCAGCCCTAGCCTGCAGGCACATCTACTAGCAGGTTTTTCCACTTCCTGGTTTATCACTTAGCCATGTTCTTCTTAGTATACACCCCTGCTCCCCTGTTCCTGGGGTCCGTATCTCGAAAGCGTCTTTGCTAACGACGGTAGCAACGCCCTTCGTAAGAGCAACTCAACTCTCTCTCGACAGCAACGCTCACCACTAAATCCAAGGGAATGGTGAGACGGTCTCAAGACGGTTAGCAACGACAAGAATCGAGAAACGGATCCCTGGAGCTGATGGCCTGTGTGTTTATTTGTGTATGTAAACATTAACACTGCTGTATGTTACTTTTGCTAACGTCTGCCTGCCGCCTGCCTCATCAAGCCAGTATGGGAGTACAACATACACATGGTCCATCCATGTGCTGTGCATATTGCAACTGATGGGACTACATACACCCACTCTGTTCAGAACGTTTTTTTGGATTTATTATTTAATTTAATTAACTCACGGTATGGGGTGGCTGTCGTCATTTTGTGAAGGTGGCTTATGGTGTGTGTTCTGTACAGAAGTGTTCCTCAGAGCGACTTGGAGGTGAACTCCAGTGATGTGTTCATTTATAAGATTGAAGGAAACGGATGAAACCATTCTCTATATTGCTCACTGGCTGGGTTTGGTTTTTTTTTTGGCAAGCATACCTCAAGACTATCGCTTGAGCAAAGCAGTTGTGTATATATCTTAATACTGTACAAAAGAGCATTTTTTGTTTTATTCACATTGACCAGGTGCTTACACTTGACTAGTCGTTCTCACTTTAATTCTTAAAACGTTATGAAAGAGAGAGGGGGGAAACAATGTAACATACTTTTTTCCAGTGCTGAGGTCTGAAGGCTGTGTTTTTGGTTGTAGGATTAAACAAACAAAAAAAATAGTGGCGCTATTCAACTCTACTTACAGTTTACTTACAGAGACGCGCATACATTTGTTGTGAGTTGTCAGATGATCTTGTGCCTCCGCGACATTTGACAACACATTTAATGCTGATGTAGAAGAAATGGACTCAATAATCTGTGATGTGTCTACGGATACACACACAGCCACAGGTCTTGAAGCCTTGGAGTTTTAGCCCCCTCTTGTGGCTGTGAGAGGAAATACATGGCCGCGCCTGCCTCATGAGAGGGGTTGGGGGGTACTCGATCCCTTCTGTGTGTGGGCAAAAGGAGTGGCTAGAAATGCATCACAAGTGAGCAGAATGCATTGTGAATATCACGACCTGTAGATAATCTATATTTTTAAAGGTTTTTTTTTTCCTTTTCTTTTTTAAGAAACTAAAGTATGTTCTAAAGGGAATAAAAAATTAACCCTTGTGTTGAAGATTGGACGCTGGTGAAGATGAGAGATGGAGTTTGGCTTGATGTTAAGTCAACAGCATAATGTGACCATTCCACAGGGAGTCAGTCTGCCTTATTTCTTTTTCTTGATTG
>NC_085875.1:370000-375000 GCF_034702125.1 Engraulis encrasicolus | reverse complement strand
CATTGAAGAAGGCACACGCCGAAACGCGTCTGTGCAATAAAAACACTACTATGCAAGGTGCGGCCTCCTTCTTGAAACATTGAATTTGAAATTTGGGCCAGCACCCTCAGAGAATTAATAATTAAGAGTGACGCCTGCTCCAAGAAGAAAATTAACTTTAATAATCATGCCTGTTTTTGTTAACCTTTGTGTTTTTATGGTTGTTGGGGTGTTGCCTCATGGCGTCTCCAGGTCTCTCTCAATCCTTAAGTCCTAGTCAGTACTTTAGTCAGCTGCCTGTGTTGTTTTAGAAGTTTGTTGCAAATAGACTTTGACTTGATTTAATAATACTACTATTAATAACAACAACAACAACAACAACAACAATAATAATAATAATAATGATAATAACAACAATAATAATATTAATAATAATAATGATAATAACCTTATTTATAGCACAATTCATACAAGACATGCAATATGCTACATTTAGCCTACATTTGCATTTTATACAGGTGCAGGTCCATTTGTAGCTAAATGTAGCTAGTTGAAGAGAGAAGAGGAAGATGCAGCTTAAAGTTTTATCAGGTTGCAAACACCACGACTAATGTTTAGATTTGGTGTTTGTCCCACTGTGATGCACCTGCAAGCTGCATAATGTCCCAAATCATATTTCATAGTAGCGTCTGTCCGCCTCCCTCTCTCTTGTAGATCCTGTAGGTTTTTGAATGTCGCGGTGGGCATATTTGAGTAGCTTAAGGATTAGTTTATAGGGTAGTGAAATGCTCGCCCTTTAGACGGCTCTTGGCCAAGTGGTATTTGCATCTGTATTTGACCTTTTTTTTAAGCTGTAGCCCCTTAATGCTCGCCGCACCTCCAGTGGCACGCTGTAATAGTCATTGAAAAAACTATGACATAACACAAGGCCTTTAGTAATGCATTACGACTTGGTCATTGGCTTTCTGGTAACAGCATATTTATAAAGCTGTGTCTTCATGGGTTAAGGCAGTGGTGCTCAAACTGTGGTACGTGTACCATTGGTGGTACTTGATACATTTTTGATGGTACTTGGAAAAAATCTTTTTTTGTGCATTGATTTGAAGGCTGATCAAGTTGTTGCAGTTGAAAATGTCTCTTTGGTCTCACATGTTGTAATATTGAACTGTATGAATCTGAAAGCATGTATGCAGAATAATACTAGGCGAGCAAGACATTTAAAAACAACTTGCACTGAATGTGACCGTAGCTGTTGATGCCATTATGAACCTCTCCTGTATTGACTGGCAAAAGTGAATATGGAAGGCCTTTGCTGCGATATTCTAATGTTGGTTGTCAAGGTGGTACTCGGAGAGCTCAATATTTTCTCAGGTGGTACTTCACACAAAAAGTTTGAGAACCACTGGGTTAAGGCTTAATGTTGTGGGTATATTTAAGGGTCAAGGCAGATGGGTAGTTGTAAGTACTGTATTAGTAAAGAGCAGTGCGGTGCTCAACCCCATGGCCTTTTTCCAAGGGGTAACACAGGGCCCTCTCAGGTACAGTCCTCTAACTCTTTCATTTGAACACTTGGTGTTTATGGTAGGCCTATATGTGTGTTTTTGTTAAGGTATGGGATTTAGAGTGGGGTTTAGCTAGGAATTAGAGAAATAGTTCTTTATAAATGGGCAGAGAGGTCTCTACCTCTCTTGAGGCAACCCTTTACTGTAGATGTTCTGAGAAGGACTCTATGAACTCTATGACTCTATGATGAACTTTTTTTCATCACCAGCCAAAATGGCTGTTAATCTTACTAGCCAAACATACTCAGTAATGGGTCAAAGTAGCTGGTAAGTTTTCTTTTCTACCAGCCAAACTGAATTGTCACCAGCATTTGGCCTGTTAGCTGGTGTCAATTAAGAGCCCTATTTGTGAGCATATTGAGATGTTTGGTCATATGTTTGGTGCAACTTCGAATGAGAGACATGCTTGCCCTTTATAATAATAATAATAATACCGGTAATTGTATTTGTACAGTATAGCATTGTATCATACAAGGCATGCAACTCAAAGTGCTTAGACTTATGGCTCTTGGCAAAGTGGCCGTGCACATTGCTTCATCATTGCTCCTTTAGAATGTCATTGGCATACATGTTTTGGTTTGTTGTGTGTGTGTGTGTGTGTGTGTGTGTGTGTGTGTGTGTGTGTGTGTGTGTGTGTGTGTGTGTGTGTGTGTGTGTGTGTGTGTGTGTGTGTGTGTGTGTGTGTGTGTGTGTGTGTGTGTGTGTGTGTGTGTGTGTGTGTGTGCGCGCGCGCGTGCGTGCGTGCGTGCGTGCGTGCGTGCGTGTGCGTGCGTGCGTGTATATGTGGAGGAGGGGGGTACATAGCATGTTGTTTACTCTAGTGCAGTGAAAGGCTTGCTTACTTTATCAAGAGAACTACTGGTCACGCAGGACTCTCTTTCTCTCTATAGCTACTTGTCAGCATGGCCATGAATGTAGTCAGTTTTAAGAATAGTTCAGAGCAGGGCAGCCTACCTTTTTACATTTAACTGACTGCAATGTTTTACAGTGTGAGTCAGAAAACCCAAATGACCAGAACGGTCATCCGCGTTGATGCTGTAGCTGGGTTTTTTTTCTCGTTTTTTGGGGGGGGGGTTTAAATAAAGGTTGTGTTGCACAGATATCGCTCCAGCCAGGGGCCTTGGTGGGTTAATCCAAATGTGTGTTGGCCTTTTGGCATTGCTGCGTGCGCACATGCAGTACAGTACTGTAGCCAGTTATGGATCATGACGAGGGCAATGCCTGCTCTGCTCTTCACTGGGCCTCTAATGTTTTAGTTGGCCTGGGGCCATGCCAGCAAAAAATCAAATGAGGATTCAACTCACGATTCGGTTTGTATCACGATTCATGACCTGCGGTTCGATACACCCCACGATTTCACATTTGCCAACATTGTAAACTTCATGAATAAAAACTATGATAGTTTATAGGTCGAAAAGGTTGCAAGAGGCTACTACTCATTTTTAAAAGTTTCTATATAATAATGATGGTGCTTGGAAGCACTCTCACTTCATATCATGTGGTTGTTTTCTGGGCTGATGGGTATCAAAACGTTAAACGATACGATACGGCCTCCTTGTATCACGATACAGTATCGTGACTCTGTGTATCACGATTTCTCTGTTCGATACAATATCGTTACAGCCCCAGTGCATACGTACTGTACTGTAACCAGTTATGGATGATGATGAGGGTGATGCCTGCTCTGCTCTCTCACTGGGCCTCTAATGTTTTAGTTGGCCTGAGGCCATGCCAGAAAAAATCAAACTCGCACCGCTCACTCTCCTTCAGGGATAGAGGCAGAGAACTGAACTGGGAAATTGAGTTTAAATCTGCATTAGATTAGATAGGATACTTTGAAAAAATTGCTGTGCCTGTTAACGCTTTGGAAAATGTGCCGCAATTGGGGGGAAAAAAAGGTACAGGGGGAAAAGACCTGTTCTGTGTTACTATATGCAGTTATATACAATACAATACAATATAATACAATACAACGTGTATTTCTATAACGTAGTATCACAACATACACATACATAAACACACATTCCCACACTCACAGTCCATCAAATGAGAATGTACAAACACACGCACACGCACACGCACACACACACACACACACACACACACACACACACACACACACACACACACACACACACACACACACACACACACACACACACACACACACACACACACACACACACACTAATAATAGTCCTAAAAAAAGAGGACTCTTGAAGCGACCGTAACATAGCCTAATTTCATAACATCAGACCTATAGTGTATTTTGCAATGCAAAATGCAATATTATATGACTTTTCATTTCTTTTCATTTCTTTTTATTCAGGTTCTTCATAATAAAAGACTTATAATTTCTTTTTATTCAGGTTCTTCATAATAAAAGACAGCTTCCTGCTCTACTATGCTGAAAATGAAAAGAAGAACTTTGAGACGAACAGATACTTCAACATTCACCCCAAGGTAAGTAATTTGTCCACAAAACACAGCTTAAAGGGACACTCCACCCATTTGTATTAGGCTTTCCATTGTTAGACACCCAGTCATACTTTTGAATGGTCATGCAACACTCTCTCAATTCCCCCTGAGACAGGAGAAATCCGTGTTCACCTCTTAACACTTCCTCCTACAATGATGTAAAAATAGTAATTTTGCATCATTGTAGGAGGGAGTGTAAGAGAGGTGGATTTCTGTTGAGACTACAAGCCTTTTTCCCACACTTTCAACCCCGCCCATAGGGGGTTGGACCTAATGCGCTAACAGACCTATTCCAGATCAGTGTGCTAGTGCTTTTGACATCACTGGCATTGAGGCTCCAGTAAGTCACTGGCAGGGTGTGGCCTGGGTGTGGCCTGTGGAACTTGAGCATTGCAATGCATTATGGGGATTGTTGTCACAAATCCACAAGCACTAAAAAGTCATTTTCTGCCTTTTCTCGGCCAAGAAGGCACCAAATTAGAAATGTACGCTACTATTCTACTACATATGTGACCCACTTTCAATACATATTCATGTCTCCACCGGTGGAATGCCCCTTTAACATGGGCAGTCATGGGTAAGCGGTTAGGGCGTCAGACTTGTAGCCCAAAGGTTGTGGGGGGAGTAATTAACTGAGCATGTTACTGTTCCGCCGCACTGCTCCCTAGGGGCGCCATTGAGAGCTACCCCCTTGCACAGGTGAGGCATAAATGCAATTTTGTTGTGTGCAGTGTTCACTTGTGTGCTGTGGAGTGCTGTGTCACAATGACAGTGGGAGTTGGAGTTTCCCAATGGGCTTTCACCTTCACTTAATACACACACACATGGATGTGCGCCAGCACACACACGCACGCACGTAGACACACACACACAGACACACACACACACACACACACACACACACACACACACACACACACACACACACACACACACACACACACACACACACACACACACACACACACACACACACACACA
>NC_085875.1:362500-367500 GCF_034702125.1 Engraulis encrasicolus | reverse complement strand
GTGCTGTTACGTTCTGTCTGACATTGATGTTGTGTTGTTGTTGTTGTGTGATGTACATTGTCCACTTTATCCCTGAATGTCTAAGAGGCTAACTTAACCCTTTTGTGTAGCGCCTCTGATATTTGCCGAAAATACTCAACTACATCATAACAACATTGCTATGACATTACCAAAAGCCTTAAGTAACAGATTAAGACAACCCCATTATAGCTTATAACATACAGTAGGTTCTGGGCTAAGGGGTTACTGTAGTAAGTAGAACAGTGAAGAAAATAAGTTTCTATGGTGTGTCAAGTTGACTATAGAGTTTTACCTTTTGCATAGTAGTGTTCAATGGTTCACCTAAGAGTGTATTAAAATGACTGCTTGTGTGTGTCTTTTGAGAAGGAAATTGCCTTTTTAGAAGAGAGTTCATTGTTTTGAGACAAGACGTGCATTTTTCAGGGGTAGCGGGGAGTTTTGCCCGTTGTGTGTAGAGTTTTGAGAATTCAAGAACTCATTCTGAAATTTGCTTGTCAGCAATTGAGAAAAACTGTAATATGTTCCTGTTATGATGTAGTTGAGTCTTTTCAGCAATGTGTGAACGGATCCGCCTGTGGGCCCATCATGTATGCTCCATTGCTTTGTGCCCTGAGGATGGTCTCTGACTGAAAGCTCGACTATTAACCCATTTTAGCCTCAGGCACCTGAGAAAAACGTCTGCTGAATTATTAACCCTTTTTGGGAAAAGGTACCTTCTTCCTATTAAAACCTAAATATCTTAGCCTCTGAAGCACATATAAACACGAAAGAAGTTGCATTTAAAAGCTAGGACCCTCATCCTGCATTAGAACATGTTCATTCAGCTCTTACATACTGTACTCACATTTTTAATTACAAAAAGTTCAAATCTCAAGATCCTGAATGCAGCATTTCAACAACATATAGGCCTACACATGATCAGGCTAAAATGGGTTAAATGAACAAAAGGATTTAAGAGTGCAGACATTTCACTTTCTTGTTTCCCAATTCTTGTTTGTGTTTGGCACATTTTAATCATGGATGCTGTGTAATCTGTTTACATATCTAAAAGTGTAATACAATGGGTGTGTTTGGTGTGGCTGCCTCCTCCGGTGAACATAGTACTGTCTTTAAAGGGACACTGTGTGAGATTTTTAGTTGTTTATTTGCAGAATTCATACTGCCCATTAATTAATGTTACCTTTTTCATGAATACTTCACACCACCACCAAATTCTAAGTATTCATTATGACTGGAAAAATTGCACTTTTCATACATGAAAAGGGGGATCTTCTCCATGGTCCGCCATTTTGAATTTCCAAAAATAGCCATTTTTAGCTGCAAAAATGACTCTGCTTGGACCATACTACAAAATAGTTGTTTATTACTTAGTAAACTTTCATGTAAAAATCGAATTTGGCAATAGGCAGCCCAATTTCAATGAGCAGCATAGTTGCAGGCAGTACTTTTTTGACCATTTCCTGCACAGTGTCCCTTTAACCTGCTGTTGTTACCTCCGCAGGGGAACATCGTGCTGGCAGCTGAGTCTGAGGCCGAACAGAACCAGTGGCAGGAGATGCTGCAGGACTCTGGCAAAGTGTAAACAACACACACACACACGCGCACGCGCGCACGCACGCACACACACACACACACACACACACACACGCACACGCACACACACACACACACACACACACACACACACACACACACACACACACACACACACACACACACACACACAACTGCTCTACCAATAACATGTCCCCAAGAACAAGCAGCCAACTATTCCAACAGACATGGCCACCATTCCACCTGCCACCATTCCAACTCACTGCCATTCTACCCATACACCAACATTCTATGAACATTCTACCCATAACCCACCATTCTAGAACATTCTACCCATAGCCGCAATTTTACAGGAAGTTGCCACTCTGCTAGCAACAACATTCTACTCGCAGCTGCTATGGCTACTACTACCATAGCCTTTCTACCTATAGCCGTCCCACAGGCTATTCGCCCCATTATACAAAATTTGGCCGCAGTTCAATGGATTTGCATTAGGGGCGCTGTTCAGACAGAGCAGATTGGGGTTCCCCTATTGGGCTGGGGCTAATCGCCCACAATAAGTCCTCCCTAGCAGCTGAAACCTGGACATATTACGGTCGTCTCTGACTGCAAATTAAACATTAAAATTTAAAACACAGTAACCTAGGAGTTATATCCGTCTAGTTTCTTACAGCTTCGACATTTCGGCATAGTCTTCACTAGCTTCTAGCTAAGGAAATGACGACATCCAATTGGTGAATGGGGAACTAAACCGGATGCTAACGTCGGCGAGACGTAGCCTAGCCACAAGCTAACTGACAAACGTGAGGCCAACAACTCGGCCGATCGTGATGTACGCCACAAATAGACCAATCGACCTCATATTTAGACACTACAATGTTGATTTCTGCCTTCGATTTTCATCAGTTAAGAAATCTAGCGTCGGATTAACACATTTTTAAGGTAGTAAAGCGAGTTGCCGCCATGTTTGTTTTCCAGAATCACCCGGGTAGAGAGCTCACGTGCAGCATTCTGGGTAATTGAGTTTCACGTTATTCATGCACAAAATGCGTGTTTTTAAAAAAATGCAATGAGTTTAAAAAATCAAACCAAATGCCATTTGGAAGGGCAATTTACACTTCCTTTAGGAAAAATAAAATGAAAACCGGTGACCTTCCATATCGGACACATCAGTTGCGTCTATTGTGGAGCTTCATAGGACCCCCATTCATTCTGACGGCTCTCCTCTGCTTGAACATCGCCGCCCCGTGGACAGTACCACCCGGAAGAAGCTGCCAGTTTGGCCTCTCCTCTATAAATCCTCCCTGATACTACCCACATTTACTTTACAGACAGACAGACACCATTCTACCCCCAAAAACCTACCCTCCTCCACCATCCTGTTCAGATTGATCAGTCTACACAAATACCATTCTCCTGACAACAACATTGTGTTCACCTCCACCCGTAGCAATATTCTACCCATCTCCACCATTCTACCCATAGCAATATTCTACCCATCTCCACCATTCTACCCATAGCAATATTCTACCCATCTCCACCATTCTACTCACAAGAGAACCAGTCTACACACCGCGACCATGTCCACAGCATTGAACCCCAAGCTGCCACTCTAGAACCATTCACAAGAACCATTCTACCCTCCAACACAAGAGGGAGTCTACCCATCACCACCATGAACACAGAACAACTAAACAGTCTACCCTTAGCCCACCCATCTAAGCTAACGACTCTAAACACACCTACCCACGCCTCCTTAAACAAACTTTTTTTCTCTTTCGTTTTGCTTCATTGTGCACTTCTTTTTAAGCCAAGCATTTCATCTATTTTAGTTATATAAAAATGTCATCTTTTGGTTCACATATTTATTGAAACCTCTCATACACGTTTATCTACACACACACACACACATACATTTTCTCTTTATTGTGTTGACTGTGATGGTTGTTTGTCTTGTGTGTCCTTGTGCGTCCCTATGCCACCACCAAAGAAAACTTTCCATTTTATGCAAGTTTAATGGACAATAAAGAAGTCTAAGTCTCATCTATTTCCCTGCAGCACGTGGAAGAATGCCCAGCTAGGGGAGGCGATGATCGAGAGTCTGGAGGCACAAGGCCTGCAACTGGCCAAGGAGAAGCAGGAATACCTGGGTAAGAGAAGCAGCAATACCTGGGTAAGAGAAGCAGGGGTACCTGGGTAAGAGAAGCAGGAGTACCTAGGTAAGAGCACAGGGATGCCTGGGTAAGAGAGGCAGGGATACCTGGGTAAGAGAAGCAGCAATACCTGGGTAAGAGAAGCAGGAATACCTGGGTAAGAGAAGCAGCAATACCTGGGTAAGAGAAGCAGGAATACCTGGGTAAAAGCACAGGGATACCTGGGTAAGAGAAGCAGGGGTATCTGGGTAAGAGAAGCAGCAATACCTGGATAAGAGCAGTGGGATACCTGGGTAAGAGAAGCAGGGATACCTGGGTAAGAGCAGAGGGATACAGTACCTGGGTAAGAGAATCAGGGGTACCTGGGTATGACCACAGGGGTACATGGGTAAGTGAAGCAGGGATAACTGGGTAAGAGAAGCAGGAGTACTGGGTAAGAGAAGCAGGAGTACCTGGGTAAGAGAACAGGGATATATTCAGGTATATTCAGGTCTATTCAGTTCTGCCATTACTTTGATTGTATTGTCCCGGGCCTATCCAAAGCTGTCATTCACCCTGGCCATAAATAATCCAGAAAACAAGATAAATCATCACACAATGATAGATTTTGATGTACTATTTTGTAGAATTCTTGCACACCTCCTTTGGTCAGGTGCTATAGGAGGGGAACCACTGGGTCAACAACGCTAGAGACAAGGCATTTGTAGTGTTTACTTGTGATGTTTGGATCCATTGACCCTCTTCGAGCAATTGCTTGAAGAAGGTCAATAGACCGAAAGATTGCAAGTAAACATTGCAAATGTGAACAGTGTGCGGGAGCTGTCTTGTCACTAGATTTGGATTTACTGAAATTCAGCATGTTTATTCTGGTGAAGAAGGCTGGAGGCTGTATTAGTATACACTAGGCCTATATCTCAGATGCAATTTCAGAGGCAGGCAAATGCTTCCCTTTCCCACAAGTTCTAGATTAATCTGTGATCATTCTATTGCTAGGTTCAGCTCATTTGCATAGTGCTTGCTATGCTTCAATGTTCCTTTACCTTTTCATTTTCAGTTCATTATAATTTTAATGTTATTCATAATTTGTTCTAATGTAGTATGTTTAAGCAATATTTTGCATTGGTTATGCCAAAACATCATATTTGCATTTGGATTAGAGTTCTACTGGACTGGAGAAAGGTTGTGTAATAGCTGTAAACTCAGATGTGTGTTGTTTCTATAAAGCAAAGGACATAGAAGTGGAGTGACTGAGAAGTTGCACAGGATAACATG
>NC_085875.1:342500-360000 GCF_034702125.1 Engraulis encrasicolus | reverse complement strand
GAGCTCAGAGCAGAGCAGGAGCAGATCAAACTGTAAGATTTGTCATGATATGTCATGTGTAGTGTTGGACAAGTTACTCAAAAAACTGTAATACATTACTGATTATGTGTTACTGTCTTTTCAAAATAATCCCTTACACAGTGGCGGAACACTTGCACATAGGGCCCCAGGGCAAGACACTGATGGGGACCCACATACGGCCTGCCATGGTCACAATATGGCCCCCACCACCAATACAGGAGGGCCCTGGGCCCAGGGGCAAATGCCCTGTTTGCCCCCCTATAGCTCCGCCCTTGCCCTTACATTACAATATTACTAAATTTAAAATGTAAGGCACTACACTACTTTTCCATTACTTTAGTTACTTTCGACAAAATAACTGTAGGCCAAAAAATGGATTTGGCGATTTACTGTTTAAATCAAGCTCTTGAGTCATGACTTTCTTTGAATGTCTTTGAGGTGTTTTGGCAGCATGCAGACTAAAAACTTCAGGAATAGCTTCTTTCTGACCCACCACACTGAATACCATTAAAATCCAGGTCACGGAACATTGCACTGTAACTCACGTTACTTAGCATTATAACTAAGTAAATATTACAGATGTTTGCCCTGTAATGCCTTACATTACTGTGTTACAGCAAAAAGTAATGCATTACAGTACAGTAACTAATTACTTTTGTAATGCGTTACTCCCAACACTGGTCAGGTGCTGTTTATATTCACTCCATCTGAAGACATGCAAGGTGTTTTAACACAGCACAGCACGGCACAGCACGGCACAGCACGCCACGGTATAGCGCAGAACAGCTCAGCACAGCACAGCACAGCACAGCACACCTCAGCACAGCACAGCACAGCACAGCACAGCACAGCACAGCACAGCACAGCACAGCACAGCACAGCACAGCACAGCACAGCACAGCAACTTAACATTATTACCATAATAATATTATTAACTCAGCACAAGAATTCTGCAGTATGACGTCACTCTCATTTAAGAAAAAACACATCTATCATAAAACCTCAGTCTGCTTCTGTATAATTAAGATAAAAGGATCATATTCTGAGATTGATGACAAGCAAGCGAGCCCATATCACCTCGTTATGCATTATAATTTTGTTTCTCCTTGATGCTGCTGACATCTGGTTTTGGTCCAGGGGTGCATTTCTCAAAACCAAAGTTGCTTACCACATTAGCTACTTTGTTGTTTTCAATGCATTTTCCCATTGGCAACTACCGAAGTTGCTAACAGGCTAACAACTTATCTGTTGAGAAATGCACCCCTGCTGTTGTTTCCTGGCATTTCTCAAAACCAAAGTTGCTTACTACATTAGCTACTTTGTTGTTTTCAATGCATTTTCCCATTGGCAACTACCGAAGTTGCTAACAGGCTAACAACTTCTCTTTTGAGAAATGCACCCCTGCTGCTGTTGTTTCCTGGCAGGGATCTGGATGGCACGGCCCAGTCTCTGAAGGGAGTGGAGACAGAGAAGGCGGAGCTGCACAGCCTCACCACCCTGCTGCAGAAATCCCTCGAGGTGAGGACTTAATGACAGCATGGCCCTGTGCGTACATGGCCAACCGTGTGCCGCAGTGCTGTGCCACTTGGCACAAGAATGCAAAGTGTCATCATCCGTCACCTGCAGTGGTACCTCTATTTTAAGTACTGCAGGGTTTCCCAAACTGTGGAGCGTGCACCCCTGTGGGTGCGCGGCCTGCCACAAGGGGTTGCGCGAGCTGAATAGAGCTATGGCAGAGAATATGGTGTTTTTTTATCCGCCATTAATGAACATTGAGTAGTTTTCATTTTTTTATGAATTGTATGCTGGAAGGATCCATCTGAAGTGTAATTTAGACTTGTCATTCAACAAGTTCCATTGTAATGATGGCAGAAAAAAATGCCAGGGTGATTGGAAATGAGGATTGCCCAAAATGTGCAGCTGTGCATCATCCACTTAGGGGGTGCGTGAGCCAAATTGAAATGTGAAAAGTGGGTGCGCAGGGAAAAAAGTTTGGTAACCGCGGAAGTACTGTGTTGCCCTACAAAGGCAAAGTGCAGCAGTGGTGTAGTCGTCTACATAGAACGCAGGTACACGCAGTATAACATTTTAGGGATTTCAGTATCGTTCAGCAAAAAATGAGTTGCGCTCTTGACACAAGTCCTTTTAGCTCTGTTGCGATGGTCAAGTAGACATAAACTGTTTGCAGGGGTGACTCGCACACAGAATGACCACTGAAACAGAGGGTTTTTTCAGAGTGTTTTTTACTTGGTGGAGCCCAGAAGGGTGAAAAAGAAAAAGAAAAAGAAAAAGAAAAAGAAAAAGAAAAAGAAAAAGAAAAGAAACGTTTCAGTCCTCCTGGACTCCTCAGTGCAAAAAAAAATAAACTTCAGAATACCCACCTAAAATTGATTGAATGCATTATTTAGAATAGCACAAATATTACAGTATACCCACTTCAAAAAATGCTCAAATATACAGCTTGTAAATATACCCACCACAAAAAAGTAGACTACACCACTGACTGAAGTGCAGTAACTATGCCAACATTGACTCCAATGACAGATTACTGCATGGCCCAACCGGGGCCAGGTCCATGGGCCCAGGAGTTGAGGGGGCCCCAAAGCCTAAGCCTCTACTGGATATTTGCTCAAGACTGCCAATTGCCGTCAGTCACCAGTAGTACCTTTATCTTAGTACTGCAGGGGCGCCGCCAGAAATGTTGGGCCCCATGAAAGATCCTACTTTTGAGCCCCCTTAAGGGCCCTTGTCAGTGCTGTCAGTGCTCGGGCCCTTAGAATCTGTAACACCTTTCCCCCCCTAGCGGCACCCATGTAGTACTGTATTGCCTTACAAAGGCAAAGTGCAGTAAATATGCCAACATTGAGAAGCTGTTAACGCATGTGACGGAGGTGTTCCTGCACAGTTCGTCCCCCTCGGGGAGCTAACCTCCCACCTCGTCAACTACATCTTGCTTACTGTATGCACACAAGTCATTTGACACATACCTGAAACCTATGGATATAATAAAACCTAAATCCATAGTCATCAGTCCACGGCTGCCCAGCTCAGTTGACCTCTGACCTTTAACCTTTGTGTGTTCAGGAGCTGAATCCGGAGAAGCTTCACACCCTGGAGCTTTTATTCAAAGCAATTTCACTTACTTAGGCAGAGGGTATTCGATATCTAGTCCCTGGAGCAATGTGGAATAACTGTTAGCAGGGCCATACCTAGACATTTTAAAATACTGAGGTCAAATACTACGCGCTGTACTGCATACTGTATACATTTTGAATGTTTCAAACACTTCAGTCAAACTCTCAAGTTTGTTTTCAGCAATCACTGCCTTGAGGATAAATGGGGGTGGCGTATACAGATGGAATTTATCATGGTTGATCATATATCGATTTTCATCACAGATACATTTTACATTACTGAAAAAAATACAGAGGACAGGACCTCTGTGTCCTCAACGGTAGTTACGGCCATGACTGTTAGGTACCTTGCTGAAGGGCACTTCAAGCATGGATAGTATGGGCTTCAAAGCCTAAAAACCTATCGATACAAAACCCAACTCCATAATCCACAGCTGCCTGGAGCTTTTACTCAAAGCAACTTCACTTACTTAGGTAGAGGGTATTCGATATAGTCCCTGGAGCAATATGGAGTAACTGTTAGGTACCTTGCTGAAGGGCACTTGAAAACACGGATAGTACGGGATTCAAAACCTAAAAAACCTATCGATACAAAACCCTACTCCATAATCCACAGCTGCCCGTTTCAATTGACCTCTGACATCTGACCTCTGACCTCTGTGTGGTGTTGACCTCAGGAGCTGAACCAGGAGAAGCTTCGCACCCTGGAGCTGCTCCACAAGCAGCGGCACGAGGACCGGGAGGATGAGGAGAGGAGCGCAGGAGGAGGAGAGGGGGGAGAGGAGGGGGAGGGGGAGCAGCAGCAGCAGCAGGAGGTGGTGGAGGAGGGAGAGGAGGCCGGGAGCACCTCCGAGGAGCTGACAGACAACCTAAACCACCTGCAGACCAACCTGTGCCTCATCGAGGAGCAGATGAAGACCCTGCAGAGGGAGAAGGAGCAAGCGGAGGAGAGGTGAGCTTTCACACTTACATACAGTACGAAGTGCTTTGTTGCAAAATGGCGTATATCCATTTTGGAAGATTTTGGGAAATTGACGTTTTTGTATTGGGTAATCCATTGAATTGCATTGCAAAATACATTTCATATAGGCTTAAAAAGTATGTCCTCAAAATATTTGAATGGCAAGAATTCACACATGGGTGTTAGAACTTCTGAACGATCATTTCCAATAATAAAATGAAGAGCTCTTTTCCAAATCGCTATAGCCACCATTTTTGACTTTTTGCATTTTAATATTGGAATTGGCTGTTCAGGCTTCATTTATGTGTGAATTCTTGCCATTTAAATAGTTTGAGAACATACTTTTTAAACCTCTATAAAATGCATTTTGTAATGCAATTCAATGGAATGCCCAATAAAAAAATGTAAATTTCCCAACAATCAATAAAATGGATATATCTCATTTTGGAAAAGAGCTCTTCAAATGCAAAAGTCAAAAATGGTGGATACAACGAAGCTCTCCCTATCATTCCTTAGCTGCGGAACCCTTCTGTGTTCATGACTGATTGATGATGGTTGATTAAGTGTTGCATTTAGGCTCCAGCAAAAGACGGATTACCTTTTTGGCGAGACATCTTTGATATGAATCTTTGACGTGGAGCAGTGTTTCTCAAACATTTTAGATTGACCACTTTGTCCTCCTAAGTTGACGAGTTGACAGTGGACGAGTACTAATTTGACACTGCTAATTTTGATGCAGGTCACTTACTTTTTATTCACGTGGAGGAAAAGTTGAATTGCTGCAGAAAGGTTGAATCTCTTTTCCAAACCATGCAATTATGAATGGTAACTATGACAACTCTAACAGCCAAATTAATCTTTAAATGACAATGTATAATTTCGATGTCCTCGACATGAAGAAATTTGTAGATTATATTAGAGTGTTTCTTGACGTAAGTGTGAGGAAAAGTGGCATAATGACCTTTAAGCTGAGCTGTTCCACTCTCTAAGTAATGAGAGGAGGTGAGAGGGGACAGAGGCGATTCTACACAGTAAATTGTGTAGTGTTAAAATAACACTTAAAGAGTTAAAATTAACACTGTTCTAGTGTCTATTTGGTCCTGCTCCAGATCAGTGTTAAACACTGGTGTTAGATTTATAGTGTTAAGCTAACACTATAAAGAGTAAAGCAGTTTCGGGGAGCACCCTACTAACATTTTTTTTAGTTCTAAGCAGGTTCCTGGAACACATGTGTTTTGGTCCTGCCCCACTATCTCTCACCATAGTTGAGGTACCCTGATCATGGTAATTAAGCACCTCCCATCCTCCACCATGACTGAAACACCCTGCGCCTGGCATCAGTTTGCCACACTGCTCTCTTAAGATAATGTTTAAACTTGTTGAAAGCATGTAAAATGTCTATATTTTATATATCAGTCTATGCTGTACTGCACAACAATGTGAGAGCAATTTCAGCTGAGCATGTATGAACACAATCTAGTGGGGATTAATACCAAATGTTTTCGTTAATGAAGTTTAAAATATAACCATACCATCTACTTCAAGTGCACAATGGAGCAAGCAATGTAACATGTGCTGTTACTGACTAGCTCACAAAGCAAGGCACAAGCTGTAGCTAACAAATGCCATAAGCCAAAAGCGCCTTTAGCTTGCTTGCAAACATCAAGTGCACAATGGAGCAAACAATGTAACATGTGCTGTTACTGACTAGCTCACGAAGCAAGGCACAAGATGTAGCCAACAAATGCCATAAGCCAAAAGCGCCTTTAGCTTGCTTGCAAAGCAGGTAAACAAGCGCTATGCTGTGCCATGCTGACCAGCCAGCAGGCAGGCAGGCAGGCAAATATTTAAAGCACTGTGACAGTCCAGGTTTATATACAGGCTCAAGAGTACCATGTGACCAGATTGATTAGGAGTTTTTCAGGTGCAAGAAATTGAGTCATGATATACCAGCCCTAAGTAATTAGGTTTGGCCAGGCGCTGATGGACAGATTGGTTGTGAGGGGCCTGCTTGTTACCGGCAAAGGTGTAACAAGTTCTCAAGTTATTTCTTCCACTCAACACATCTTTTGTGTGATGTTGTGTGCACAGCCAAACCTTAGATCAACCCAACCAAGTTGAGTTAAATGAATGAAATGGAATAATAAAAAAAAGATTGTGTACATGATTAAATCTGGAGGAAATACTGTTACTAATATGTAGACGTATATGATTTAATCGGGTACTAGGGCATACAATGGCGCAGACAAACTGCATCACCTCGAGGAGGCGGGGGCTCTCTGGAGTACTTCTAACTCCACACAATTTAACAACTTCATTTGTCACTGACACTGGAGAGCATCTCACTCCATTTGGTGTTGGAATTACTCCAATAGTGTCAATAAGCCTTAACACTGCAAAATTAACACTGGCAAATTTACTGTGTAGTGTCAGTGGGGGCCCCAAGCAAAAACCCCAAAGGAATTAACATTCAAAACAAATTATAGCTATTATAGTTTGAAGTCAAGCTGTTTTGCACCATCTAGGCTTGGGGGCCCCAAGTGGCTGCCTGCCTAGCCTGGTGACAAGATGCGCCTCTGAGTGGGGACTCCTCTCAGCCACTCTCTGCCTCCATCCTCCTGCCCTTATGCATACAGATAAGGCCCAGTGTTGCCAGATTGCGCAGGTTTTGACCATTGAGTGTGTTTATATGCAGTTCAGTATCCCGAATATGAGGCTTATCCCGGTTATGATCATATTCGGGATAAGGTGTTTATATGAGCACAGAGCGTAATATCCCAGTCTACATTCTTGGCCGTTATGGAATTCTCTTCAAATGCATGTAGCCTAGATACCAGCAACAGCGTTCTATGGGAAGCCCCTGTATTCGGGATAAGGTGTGTATATGCGTCAGTATTCTTTCGGAATACTCCACCTAGCATATCCCGATTTCTCAGTATCCCCAAGAAGGGCTTATTTGGGATACTGAAGTGTTTATATGCTCAAGCGCAAATTCGGGATACTTAATATCCCGATCATATTCCTGATACTGAACTGCTTGTATACGCACTCAATGTTGGTGGTGGAAATCACTAGTCTCATCTGGCAACCCTGATAAGGCCACTTCACTACATGGTTTTCTTTACAGAGAACCAGCACATTTTCAACAGTATTCTACTCTATTCTATTCTATTTGATTCGATTCGATTATATTGTATTTCTAGACAGAGACCTTGAATCTCCACTTTACATTTGTTTTTTTTTATATATTCATTTATATATCACTATTTTCTAAATGAATAATCATTTCAACATTTAAGTTGGTTATTAAATATTTTTCCATACACATTATAATCAAAGAAAAGGGGGGCGCACCTTGCATCAATTTTTTTCTTTATTTTTCTGTGCACAGACGCGTTTCGGCGTGTGCCTTCCTCAGTGTGCAACACATAATATGCATACAGTATGCATACACATTATACTCATGGAGACTGATCAGTAGTACTGCTTTGCATTCTTTAAATAATAAACGAATGTAAAATAATAATAAAAATAGAGATATGAGGCTTCTGCTGGACAGTGACAACATGTAGGCCTACATTCCCATTCTATGGTGTTGACCAGCCTTGATCAGGCACACTGCCAACAGTCGCCCATTTACAATGATGTGAAAGCTCCAGCATCGACAGGGTGCTGTTGGAGGACAGTATGAATATAATTGTTAAAGGCATGGAGCCCCCAAAATGATGTTCTTTTCTTACTGTAGGCCTATGTCATTCAGGCCCGCTTGTCCTAAATCATATCGGCAAGTGTTTCCCACGGTTGCCGTGTAATAATATGCATATACGGTGTATACTCTTCATTTTATGCGGAATAACACGTACTATACAGTACATGCATTGAATGATCCCAAATCCTGTTGTTGATACAGTATGTGATCTCTTAGCCAGCAGATGTTATGGATGGTGCATGTGTTAGTATGCATATAGCGTGTATATATACTCTTCATTTTATACTGATTAACACGTACATACATTCAACGATCCCAAATCCTGTGGTTGATACAGCATGTGATGCATTAGCCAGCAGATGTTATGGATCATGGTACATGTGTTAGTATGCGTGTAGCCTACCGTGTAGTCCAGGGGTTCCCAACCTTTTCCAACGTGGGGCCCACTCGAAATTGTCACAAATGTTCAGGGCCCACTTCTGACCCAATAAAGAATAAAACTCAAATAAATCAACAGCAACACACACCAAAAATATGATTATTATTTTTGGGAAAATGATTTCAAGGCCCACTTGGAATACCTTCAGTGGCCCACCAGTGGGCCCCGGCCCATAGTTTGAGAATCACTGGTGTAGTCTATCCTGCGGTTGATGTCACTAATGGGGTTTAGCACTGTGGGAGGGAGGCTGTAAAGGGGAAATGGACATTGATTTAAAAGTATGCCGCCTGGCCCCATCGACTGTTGCCTGCAGTACAGCAGCCCAGCCCGGCCCGGCACGCCGAGTAGTGTTTAAATTGATGGTGTTATGTGACTGACCTTTGACTAGGAAAGGGTCATTGTCTTGCCATAATACATGGAGCAGGCACGCCGACAGGGGAGGGTACAAAGGGGTATGTTGTCCCGGGCTCAGGGAGATAGGGGCCCCAGAATTGGCTCCCGATTACATTGTATGTATTGGGTATGGGGGGGCCCTCTCAAATGACTTTGTCCTGGGCCCATCGAAAGTTGTCAGCGGCCCTGCATGGCGTGTTAGCTAACAGACAGACAGACACTGCTGCTGGTGGTACTATAGGCTTCCTATAGGCATCAGTGGGAGATTTCCCTCCTGGATAAACCCAGTGCTCTGAATGACGTAACAGAGCAACGGTGCAAACTGTAGCTAAAGCGTAAATATTGCACTATTAAATCGGTTCAAATTTAAATTTCCCCTGCCATTCTGAGGGATAGAGAGACAGGGCATGATATACACTGAGAGTGTCTCTTCTTAAAATGTGCATGCTGATTCTCTATGTGAGTAAGAGTGTGAAGTCTTTTTCCTTATGTTGGGTAATGCTGTCAGTGTTGCAACTGTACACTGCACCTAGATGCCTTACCCTGTTCGTGCTTAATTTTCCTCCTTGTAAGTCACTTTGGTTACAGGAGTCTGCTCAATGCTATGTACAATATAATGTAAAGTCTGCTTTATAAAGGCTTTAATGTTGTTATTATTAATAACTATTATTTGTCTACTTTATACAATGAGCATTGCTGTGACGGAGGTCATCTTGCACCTGTTCATCCCCCTCGGGGATCGAACCTGCAGCCTTGTCAACTACAACGGTCCGGCAATGGGAGACACAGTACGATACCGCTGGGCCAAGAGACTAGTCGCTCGGCATGAGACTGTATGAAGCTATCGGAGGGAGGTTTACCAACGTTCCACGCCAACTCTGTGCTAGTTAGCCTCCGTTACACATTGCCCTTGTTTCTGGTTTGTTTCCTGCTTGTACTGTATGTCTGACAACAATCTACCATATGGATATGAGAGCAAGGTCAGAGAGACAGGATAATACTCCTAGAGTCTTTGGAAAGGTCTTCCCAGGTTGCAATAGTCATGACAAAAGTACACTAACAGCCCTGAGTTATTCCAATCAATAAATGAAGTCTGCCAGCTATACTGAAGAGTATTAACAAGAGATGAGTTATCCAATACTGCATCTACAATTCACCAAAATATATCCTGTCTCGTGGGGCCCCCCAGGCTGCGGCGGCCATATTTGCAACTGTTGCAATAGAACGAATTTACAACGGATGTCGGGAAAACGAACTCAGGTCTATAGACAAGCCGAGTTTCAAGAGAATGTTTTTTTCAACACTGCAAAATGGCTTTCCCTCTTTAGACCAATCAGAGGGCCCTTGTCTTGTGTGTGTGTGTGTGTGTGTGTGTGTGTGTGTGTGTGTGTGTGTGTGTGTGTGTGTGTGTGTGTGTGTGTGTGTGTGTGTGTGTGTGTGTGTGTGTGTGTGTGTGTGTGTGTGTGTGTGTGTGGTGGGGGTGTCAGTGTACGGGGGCTTGTCTGCAGTCATGTCTATCCTGCGTGTTGTGGCTCATTCTTTTGAAACTCTATAGTCAGACGCAGGGCCGGATTAAGATGGCCCGGGGCCCTTAGGCTACAGGTTGTTGTGGGGCCCCCCAGAGAGGCAAATTTCTCAACAAATTTACAAAGACAGTGTCATTATTAGGAGTTAGGAAGATACCGTGTCTGCCAACTGCACTCAACATGACAGATGGACTTTTCAATATTGCAACTTCAATATTGCAACAATTTTTCACTTTTGTCAAAGCAGGGGGCCCCTGGCAGGTGGGGGCCCCTAGGCTGCAGCCATACCTAACCTGTGCGTTAATCCGGCCCTGCCCTGGCTACAGGATGTTTTGAAATGCTCATCTTCTTCTTCTCCAGAGGCACATCACGTCTTCCTAACAGCACTAACCTCTTAAACTCCACTTACCGTACGAGCACTCACTGTCCTGCACTTGTCTGCACTTACCTTTCTACGCTCATGCTCAACCTATCCTCCTCTGCAGCTTGATAGGTGAAGTAGCTTGTCCTCTACTCTGCACATTTCAGTGTGTCTTAAGTGATGCTACTGTACCCTACTCTGCACATCAATTGGATAAAAGTCTGTATTTTGTGATACTATGTGTTTGGACCCTGGAAGCAAGCAAGGGGAACTCGCACACCTTTATGCCAATGCAATGGTATACTTGTATTGTATTTTAGAAAACAAATAAATGCTACCCACGTTTCGGTCACAGGCAGACCATCATCAGTGCCCAGTGCTCTGACTGTGACCGAAATGTTTGCACTTCGCTTGGGTTGCCTTTTTTGTTTTCTAAAATGCAATAAAAGTACACTATTGCATCGGCATAAAGGTGTGCAAGTTCCCCTTGCTTGCTTCCAGTTTACCTCTATACTCCCACCTGGCACCAAAGTCCAAAGGTACCGATACCTCCACTGGGAAGAACATGTGTTTGGACCTTGAAACAACGGCCACGGTTTAGCATGTAAAGGAGTGGTGTGCATTCTGTGCATGTTTCTGTACATGCATGTACACAGCTGTTGTTATATGCATGTTTACAAAGTATGTTATCGGACCGTATGTTGTTATCTTTAAAGGTGCATTCATTGTGTAGGATGGTGGCCAGCGTAGGTATTGCAACTTTGGTCTTGAAATTTGATCTTTTCCTGAATATTTACCAAGTAATATGTACCTGCCTCCCAGGGCTCTAAATTAACTTTTTTTCCATCACCTGCCAAAATGGCTAGTAAATGTTAATTTTACCAGCCAAACACACACTCACTAATGGATCAAAATGGCTAGTAAGTTGTTCTTTACTACCAGCCAAACTGAATTTTCACCAGCATTTGCCTGGTTGGCTGGTGTTAATTTAGAGCCCTGGTGCCTACTGTATGGAAGTATAGACTAGGCCCATCTGATGGTCCCATCTGTGTGCGCGCTTGCGTTTGTGTGTGTGCGTGTGCGTGAGTATGTGCGCGTGCCGTGTGTGTGTGTGTGTGTGTGTGTGTGTGTGTGTGTGTGTGTGTGTGTGTGTGTGTGTGTGTGTGTGTGTGTGTGTGTGTTTGTGTGTGTGTGTGTGTGTGTGTGTGTGCACGCTTCTCGTGTGTGTGTGTGTGTGTGTGTGTATGTGTGTGTGTGTGTGTGTGTGTGTGTGTGTGTGTGTGTGTGTGTCTCTGTGTGTGTTTGTGCATGCGTGTGTGTGTGAAATGGAAATGTGAACATGTTTTTTTTTTAAATCTGTACATGTCTCTTTGTATTGTGAACACAGCTGTGTGTGTGCGTGTGCGTGTGCGTGTGCGTGCATGCTTGCGTGCCGGCGTGCATGCCTGTGTGCGTGTGTAAGTGTATGTGTACTGTACGTGTATGTGAACTCAGCTCCTGACTCTCTCTCTCTATCTGCTGCCCTGCTCTGCTGTTGTGTTGTCCTCTGGCGCCCTCTGCAGGCTGAAGGAGAGAGAGCAGCGTGCCTCGGTGCTGCAGGAGGAGAGGGAGTACTACTCTGCCCAGGCGCGCACTCTGCAGCAGTCTCTAACACAGCTCACCGCAGACAAGCAGCAGACAGAGGCCGAACTCAAGGTGAGGTGAACACACACACACACACACACACACACACACACACACACACACACACACACACACACACACACACACACACACACACACACACACACACACACACACAACAAGAACACATTCACACCCTAATGGTAGTTCAAGCAGCAGGCCGAGGCCGAACTCAACGTGAACAGAACAGAACTGAAGCAACACTTCACAACAACACTGCTACCCCTCCATCACCCTTACCGTACCTTCTGTCTTCAGCATTAGTAGGAGTAGTCTTTATTTGGCCAAGTATGGGACAAGCTCAAGGTGAAGCACCACTTCATAACACTACCACCCCCTCACACACACACACACACACACTCACACACACTCTGTCTTTAGCACTGTAAACTAAACACTTTTACTCATTACAGAAAGCCGTGACCCTTGTTATAAGTCAGCTGTTACTAGAATGGCGCTTACTCTGTGTAAGGCTCTGTGTAATGTCATAGTAGTTCAAGCAGCAGACGGAGGCTGAGCGTAAGGAGAACTGAAGCACCACTTCACAAGAACACTACCACTCCCTGTCTCCCTAGCACTAGAACCAGTAGAAGTAGCCTTCATTTGGCCCAGAAAGGGCAATTATTTTGCAGTAGCAACACTCTTCACAGACACATGCATACACACTTGCACATCCATAATGCATTTGAAAACAGAATGAAGAGGGCCTGGGGGTGCTGGGGGCGTTAAAAGATACATAAATAAACTCAAGTGAAAAGATAGGCCCTACACAGTGTACAAACCCTTTTACACTACACAGTGTAAAAACTATAAAACTCATATATCACCACTTCACAAGTCTACCCCCTGTCTTTGGTGCGCTACACTGCCCTACAAAGGCAAAGTGCAGTAACTATGCTGACATAGAATCTGAGAGACAGATGCCTTTAAAGTATTGGTATGGTGTTAGGTTATTAGGTTATTAGGGTATTGTAGATATTGCAAATTTTACATAGGGGACACATTTTGACCATATGCAACTTTCATAATGAGAAGGACCACATATTTCACCACCAGCATGGGAGGGCCACATGACCACGGATCTGACTGCAGCATGCAGAGTTTGGGATGCAGTTGGTTGCTCAATGACTGCCAACATTGTGTGGAAAGAACAGTAGGCCTTTAACTACAATGTATTGATTCCGAAGTGGTTTAAAAAAATCTGCTCATTATTATTTTTTTAATGTTTTATCTATGAATGAATCCCTCTGGCCTCCAGTTGTCCACCCCTGTTGGTGTACATTATGGGGGTACTATCAGCGTGTTCAGCCTCCAGATTGCACCCCCTATCTCAGGGGTGGGGAATCTTTTTCATTCAGGGGGCCACATCAAATTCTATTACCAAGGGCCATAAAAGTCCTCCGAGGGCCGTACTGTGAACGCAAACTAGGATTTCCCCCTGCCTGCACTTTAGGCCTACTGTATATTGAAGGCGGCCACCTTTAAAACAGACCCCACCTTCTCTAGGTCCCCTGAACATAACTTGATTGCATTGCAAATGTCATTTCCATGATTCCTTTACAAAATATTTCATATTTCATGTGAAGCTGTATAACATTAAAATTGTCTCGGGAGGGTCGGATAAAACGCCCTCAAGGGCCGCAAACGGCCCTCCAGTCTGCCCTATCTCTTTACTAAGCCCCCTGCATTTGGGTTGGGCTTGCATGCCCATGGGTCATGTCTCAATCCTGCCCCCATTTCTCTCTCACATTGATTCATTGATTGATTTGTGAAAAATCACAAAAAGCCCATAAAAATATCTTATACAAAATCAACACTCATATCAGTGTCTTGCCGCACTGTAAAACTAGCCCCACACTTTGAGATGAGCGTGCATGGTCAGCATTATCACGGATCAGATAACAGGCAGAGAGCACAATGTAGTTTTGGATTGTACTGTGTCCATAGGCTTGAGATTTAGTCTGTTATTGGCTTGAGGTTTAGTCTTTTATACATGGGTTCTAATCAAAATGTTTGTTTTCTCCTGACTGCGCAAAACCAGCTGCGCACAACTCAACCTCTGATTGTTGGAAACCGCTGGTCAAAAAATTAGCTCATGTGGTTGGCTGCCAGTGTCTTGCCCCTCCTCACAACATCATGTTTACAAACACTGTGAACCCATGTATTGGCTTGAGGTTCTTTCTGTTCACCTGCTGTGCATCATGGAGGTTTTCAGAAGGTTATCACAGTAGGTATTGCAACCTAACCAGGCTGCTCATTGCAACTGTGCTGCCTGCCTTTATTCTGTAATGAACTAATATTTAACAGCATGACCAAAGTACAGTACGTTTTGCAGCTGAACATTTATATTACTGGAAATTCCAAATTGTAGACATGGAGACGATCCTCTTTTTCATGTATAAAAAAGTGCAATTATCCCAATTATAAGGAATATGTAGAATTTGATGATGGTGGTGGTGGTAAATATTCATTGTGAATGAGCAGCATGAATTCTGGAAATAAACTATCAGAAATATTACATACTTCAGCTTTAATTAATCTTGTGACATTCTTTGACTAATGTATAGTAGATACAATTGCTTTAGCATTTCAAACGGTAACAATGTGCCCATCATAAGGGACTGTATTCAGGCTACATCAGTATAGACCAGAGGTGGGCAATTATTTTGGCACAAGGGCCACATTGGGTGGAGAATATTGACCGAAGGGCCAGGTGTCACAGGCAACTTGCCATCATGTCAAATAACTTGCCAGCTTTGCCATTCCAGCATATTGTAATGAAATGTATTTAGATGTAGCCTATGTACTTGATTCATCTTCAATTCTCCTGTGGTAGGTAGCCATTTGAAGACATTTGGATTTAAAAGTTGTCTTCCTTGTACTTGTAAAGGCTCTGCAGGACACATGAAATGGCTCTGGGGGCCGCATGAAATGGCTCTGGGGGCCACATGAAATGGCTCAGGGGGCCGCATGTGGTCCCCAGGTCTGAGTTTTGCCCACGTCTGGTATAATAATCTGTGTAGAGTGAAAGTCTCACCTTGCTGTGTCACAGGACAGAAGTTATGAACCAATTAGCCAGGTACTAGAGGACAATAAGGAGAAGGAAACAGACTGATGGGGAGCTCTGCCAGGTGTGTGTGTGTGTGTGTGTGTGTGTGTGTGTGCGTGTGTGTGTGTGTGTGTGTGTGTGTGTGTGTGTGTGTGTGTGTGTGTGTGTGTGTGTGTGTGTGTGTGTGTGTG
The DNA here is from genome assembly GCF_034702125.1 of Engraulis encrasicolus. Classification (NCBI taxonomy): domain Eukaryota; kingdom Metazoa; phylum Chordata; class Actinopteri; order Clupeiformes; family Engraulidae; genus Engraulis; species Engraulis encrasicolus. The sequence continues at coordinate 344,533 of NC_085875.1, read as the reverse complement.
TGTGTGTGTGTGTGTGTGTGTGTGTGTGTGTGTGTGTGTGTGTGTGTGTGTTTCAGTCATTGCCATCTTATCAAGTTCAGTACGTGTTTGTAATACTGCTGTGGGCCAAGATTGTCGTTTTAAATTTTCATCTGCAAAGACAGCATCTCCCTCACGTATACAGCAGTTGCTGTCGCTGCAGCAGTCTAAACAGTAGGATTGGTCTCCAATCAGAGGGAGAAGTGCCAACTGACAGCACAGCTGCAATGAGCTGCATAGTTGCAATACTGGCCACCATCCTACACAGTATTATTATATTATTATATTACATTGCATTTGGCAGACGCTTTATAACCAAAGCAACTTTCAAAAGAGGACATAATCAAGCCAACATCACAAGCAAATACAAAGTGCACAGGAGATATATAGAACAACAAGTGCAGTTGCAAAGAGGGGTTAGTTTTTTTTTTTTTTTAAAGAGTAAATAACGAGTACACACACACACACAAACACACACTCACAAACTAAACTAAACTAAACATCATGTCAGGAGTCTGCCCTGGGGCAAGGCCAGTTCAAGCATTAGTCTAGTAGATTCTCTCGAAAGAGGAATGTCTTTAGTTGTTTCTTGAAGGCTGCAAGAGATGTGCTTAGTCTTGCTGCCTCTGGGAGACTGTTCCACCACTTGGGTACCACAACGGAGAACAATCTTGACTGGGAGTACCTAGAGCGACTGGATGGCAGAGCCAGACGGCTTGTACTGGATGAGCGCAGTTCTCTTCCAGTAACATAAGGCGTTAGTAGGTCCTTCAGATAAGCTGGGGCCGTTCCTGTGATGGTTTTGTAGGCAAGGGTCAATGCCTTGTGCTTGATCCGGGCGGCGATCGGTAACCAGTGCAACTCAATAAATAGAGGAGTAACATGGGTCCTTTTGGGTTGATTGAAAATCAACCGTGCCGCCGCATTCTGGATCATCTGCAGAGGCTTTAGCGCACAAGCAGGTAGACCTGTCATGAGTGAATTGCAGTAGTCAACGCAGGACAGGACCGTGGCCTGGACCAGTCGTTGTGTAGAATACTGTGTCAGCACAGGTCTGATATTCCGTACGTTGGACATCTGGATTCGACAGGTCCGGATGACCGAGTTGATGTAGTTGGACCAAGGGAGGGGGGGTGGGTGTAGGGTTGGGTAGGGAGGTGGTGAAATGGACAGTACCTTTGACCTGCCTTGGCCTTCAGCTATGTGTTACATTGACAACACATGGACTCCCAAAAATAATGTTTTACAATGACAACACACTGACTCCCAAAAATAATGTTTTACATCGACAACACATGGACTCCCAAAAATAATGTATCAAATAATATTACTCTTAAAGGGACACTGTGCAGGAAATGGTCAAAAAAAGGTACGGCAACTATGCTGCTCATTGAAACTGTGTAGCTTTGAAATTGGACCTTTTCATGAAAGTGTACTAAGTATTAAACAAATATTTTCAAGTGTGGCCCAAGTACAGTCATTTTTGCAGCTAAAAATGGCTATTTTTGGAAATTCAAAATGGCGGACCATGGAGAAGATCCCCCTTTTCATGTATGAAAAGTGAATTTTTTCCAGTCATAATGAATGCTTAAAATGTGATGGTGGTGGTAAATATTTATGAAAAAGGTAACAGTAGTAAATGGGGAGCATGAATTCTGGAAATAAACAACTAAATATCTCACACAGTGTCCCTTAAAAAAAGGCACCAACGCAATTTCATTCAGGAAGGCGGGACCCTTTCCTTTTATATTTCTCATGTCTTATAACGACACACAGAGTAGCAAGCAGGTCGGAGTGGCTTGTCCCTTGTCTGTCGGTTTTATTAACTTTATTCGGCTTTGTTTAATACAGTTTTGATTTTGCATTTAGCTGTAGAGTGCGACTGCTTTCTTCCTTTCGCTATCATCTCTCACACACACACACACACACACACACACACACACACAAAAACACACACACACACACACACACACACACACACACACACACACACACACACACACACACACACACAC
>NC_085875.1:322500-332500 GCF_034702125.1 Engraulis encrasicolus | reverse complement strand
TTGCCTATCAATGGGAAGACGCGAGCTACGCGGGTTCGAAACCAGTGTGCAGCATGTTGACAACAACTCGTGAAATCGTGTTTTGGACCCTACAGTGTAACACATTTTCCCTTGGCTGCACGTGTGTGTTGGTAATGCACAACATAAATTATCTATTTCTGCCAGATATTTCCAAAATTGTGGCACTGCAACCATGTGGATTCGAACCGGTGTGGCTTCTGTTTTCCTATTGGGATGCAAGCGTGAATACCACTAGGCTATGGGATGAAATCTGCGCAAAAATTTCTTAGGGATATGACACTTCAACAGACGATTTTCTGGGAGTAACCACAACTTTATTGTTCAAATATTTTACAAATTACACCTCGGGATGAAACGAAATCCAATCGGCATGCAGATAATACTGCATTATTGGTGCGGACGGTGTCAGATTGTAATGCCACGGCCGTGTTTTTTCACAAAGACATTTCAAGGTGTGTTGTGGAGGAAACAGCGGAGTCACGGTGTCGTGACATCCAATCAAATGTGCTGGTGGTGGTTGTACACTATTGCTTTCTACTTCACGCACTGAATTTAGGAGGAAACAGCTGATTCATGACTCAGCAATCATGCTTATCTCTTGTTGCTTCTTTGGTCACGCACTGCAATGCCAAGAAAGTAAGTAGCGGTGTGGACTCAGGAAAGTAGCCGCACTACTTTTGGCTTACTGTGGGAATAGTAAGGTTTCGAGAAATGCACGGATTTCGCCTTGAAGTAAGTAGATAACTACAAAGTACATCTGTAGTTCAAAGCTAACATTGCGGAAACGCACCCCAGATGAGTGCAGAGCCAAGTCTCTTGGTGGAAGTTCGTAGGATGGTGCGTGAGGCTAATAATTATCATAGTTCGAGCTGTTGTCAGTGTAGCTATAATCATCATAGTTCGAGCTCTTGTCAGCGTAGCTATTATTATCATTGTTCGGGAGCGTGTCTATATTCCCACAGCTCGTTGGTCCCACAGCCCATTGGTCCCACATCACTAAGACTTTTGACATTATTTTTTAGGCCCATTGGTCCCACAGCTTATACCTGCTGGCCCATGTTCCCACATTTCTAAGAATTTATTCAAATTCAGGCCCTATGTCCCATGGCAGGAAGAAATGCATGTTCTCTTAGTTTACTCGGAAATGTGGGAACATGGAGTTGTGGAACATATGGCCTATATTTAAATAATTTCTTAAAAATGTGAGAACATGGAGCAGCAAGAATAAGCTGTGGGACCAGTGGGCTGTGGGACCAATGGGCTGTGGGAACATAGAGCTGACCCCCATAGTTCGAGCTATGTTACAGTCTTTTAGCTTATAGCTGTTACAACCATAGGTGTTCCCTCACTCTATGGATCCTGGATCAAATAGATGTATTATTTACATTTTACATTTATTTTACATTTCCATATCTATGTTGATATTGAATTGTTTTTGGATTACATTACATCACATTTACCTGATGCTTTTATCCAAAGCGACCTAGGCCTACAATTATTAACAGGGTATTGATAACAGTCCCTGGAGCAACGTGGGGTTAGGCCCTTGCTCAAGTCCACTTCAGTCATGGACAGGGCCGGATTAAGATGGCCTGGGGCCCCTAGGCTACAGGTTGCTGTGGGGCCCCCCCAGAAAGCATCTTTCTTAAAATGTACATAGACTCTCATAATTACGAGCTGGAAATTCAGGATAAAATGTCTACCAACTGTACTCAACCCGATGGATGAATTTTTCAATGTTGCATCTTGTCACAATTATGCAATTTTTCACTTGTTGGGCAATCAGGGGGCCCTGGCAGGTGGGGCCCCCTAGGCTGCAGCCATATCCAGCCTGTGTGTTAATACGGCCCTGGTCATGAATAGAGGTGCAGGGAGAGGTAAGGGTGGGATTTGAACAGGCAGCCCTCTGATTGAAAGACCCCTTCCCTACCCATTAGTCCACAGCTGCCCCAATTAGGTCATTGGTTAGAATTAGTTACAGTATGTACATGTGCTTAATGGAATACTCTGCCACTAAAAACCCCTTGAATTTAGCAAGCAACCACAATGACTATGGACTTTATTAAATTGAACAACACAAATCTCTTTCTGCTTTCTCTCTCTCTCTCTCTCTCTCTCTCTCTCTCTCTCTCTCTCTCTCTCTCTCTCTCTCTCTCTCTCTCTCTCTCTCTCTCTCTCTCTCTCTCTCTCTCTCTCTCTGTGTACTTCTCCTCCCTCCTTTCCCCTCTCAGCATTCCCATTTTTGGGACATATAACATGACATATACACGTAATAGTACTAAATATACTGTAATAACCTGATTAAATCCATTCAACTGAATTGAGCAAGAAACCACACAAATAACACATCTCTCTCGCTCTCTCTCTCTTTCTCTCTCGCTCTCTCTCCCTCTCTTTGTCCCGTTATCCCCTTGTCTTTCTACTTCTCTCCCCCCCCCCTCTCTCCCTCTCTTTGTACCATTACAACTTCTCCCCCCCCTCTCTCTCCATAGTAAAGCACTCCAAGTCGTTTGTGATCTCGTCCGGTGATCTGGAGTCGAGCCCGAGTCTGGAGGAGCTTCGCGAGACCGCGCGACGCCTCACCGCCTCGGACAGCGGCTTCAGACAGAAGGTCTACAAAATACTTGCACGCCAAGACTCTCTCGAAGTAGCAGAAGATATTGTTGTTTAGAAGTATCTCCCCTTTGATAAATTAAAGAAAAATGTCTGCACACTTAAAGGGACACTGTGTGAGATTTTTCATTGGAGCCCTGAGGAAGGTCTGCAGACCAAGAGCTTGGCAAATTAAAAGAACACAACAATGATTTGAGTGTGCAGACATTTTTCTTTCATTCATCAGAGTTTTTTCTTTATTTTTGGCACCTTTTAATCGAGAGTGTGGTGTAATCCAGTTAAATACTTGCACGCCAAGACTCTCGTAGTAGAAGATATTGTTGTTTAGAAGTTCACTTTTAAGTATCTAGATATGTTTTATTAACGATTGTTGTTGTTTTTTTTATCCGTTTGGGGCTAACATTGTTCATATGTAAAAAAAAAAAATGTTCTCACTTACTCTGTTTTTTTTTTTTAAACAATCTCTGGTCTCCTCCTATTTTTCAAAAGGAGTATTTTCTGGACTCCATTGAGCACCCAGACTGATAACGAGAAACGGATAAAAAATATGCACTTATAAATATATCTAGATATACCTGTATGTACTGTAGATGTGGCTTTCTATGGGATGTAGTTGATTTCGGGAGCCTGATCTCGAAGGAATTGCTTCCAAATATCTCACGAAAACCAAAATCAGAAATTACCGTCCCAATTTTGACGCATTCCCTGCTGTCTGGAGCACATAGATGGACAAACTCGGCTTCTGATTGGTCGAACTTCAAACGCGAAAATTCTCTGTTGTGCACTGACCAAAATCATCCCTAAACCTAAGCTGTCAGTAAAGCAAATGTTTCTGCTTCTTTCAGTGAAATCAGCAAGGGAATGGCGAATTTGTTGCAAAATTGTGCCCAGACCAAAACCATCCAGTAGGAGTTAGATCATTTAGGCGCATGTTGCATGTGCCAGTGACATGCAGAAGTGGCATGCTATTATAAAACACATTTTGCACTGACAGGTTAGGTTTAGGAATGAGTTTTAAAAAATAATAATTATTAATAATTTATATTATTATAATTAGTAGTAATAATTAGTATAGGTCTTTGGTTCTAATATACAATCAACAGACCTGCCACTTCGGCACTTCCACATGTCACTGGCACATGCCACATGTCACTAAATGATCTAACCCCCTCTCAAACCATCCCTAAACCTAACCTGATAGCCGGTTAAAATCTGCAAGTTATCTTGAAGCTCGTCCAGTCAGAAACCGAGTTTGGCCATCTGTGTGCTCCCGACAGCAGCATGAGCCCTGCCCATGTCATGTGTGACACCAAAGGGAATGCGTCGTTATCTGGACGCAATTTCCGTTTTTGGTTTGTGTGAGAAATTAGATGCGAATTCCTTCGAGATCATGTAGGATTTAGGTAACACCGTGCCCACACTTGTTTTGACTAGAATATAGTGAGTATACTGTATATTGCAAAACAAAAGCACTGATTGCATCCCTGCCCTACAAATCCACAAAGCAGTAACTATGTATTTTTTCAGTAATGTGTTATGTTAGAGCCCATCTTTTTGTCTTGTGAAATAGCGCTTGCTACTTCCTATTAGCAAATAATGTAAAACCACCACCAGCATTCTGAGAGCGCTTGCTGCTTGAACCGCCACCAGCATTCTGTATGAAATGTCACATTCAATGTCAGTGTTGCTATGTGTGCATGCAGTAGTTACTAGCCTGACTATCATCAACGTTCAAATCTCCCCGAGACGTGGTCTGACCAAGAGCATAAGAATTAACGTTTCCCAAACGGCATGGTTGACCTGCCTCCCTTGGTTTGCTTATGGTTGTTTGCTTATCGACAAAATGGGAGGAGTTCCCGTATTTGCGGGAACTCAGAAAGTACTTGCATTGCTCTTGACCTGACTAGTTACAATGCTGAAAGTGTTGCGTCCCTAGGAGGTCAGGGCACAGTCTAGCTAGTAGTTACTGCAGTTGGCCTTGTAGGGCATTATTAATTGAACGCAAACAATGCACTTGGATCTATCATGTGACAGTAACTATAATAGACACCAAATGTTTACATGCACCAAGTGGGTTACGTGGCGCTATTCCGACATGTCGCTATTCCGACGTTAATGTCTATTGTCGGAATACCGACACGTTTTCCACCGTCCGCCGCTATTCCTACATGCCGCTATTCCGACATTTTTTTAAGTAGCCTATAGGCCTAGCCTATAGGGTAACCCTAACCCTAACCTTAACCTTAACCTTAACCCTAACCCTAACCCAATTTCAATGGCACACCGCTCGCGTGGGGATAAAAAGTGTCGGAATAGCGGCATGTCGGAATAGCGCTATGTCGGAATAGCGGTTGCCCCCCCACCAAGGGTACAGCGCTCTGAACAGACTTCCAGCTATCAACCAAACCAGCCTCTGAAATACTTCTCTCCATCTATTTTTCTAGAAACCTGCTTGATTCAGAATGAGGAGGGAAGTCTTGGAGGCATCAAAGGTGTACTGTACATACATACGTAATAACACATGTAGTTAGCTTCTTTGTTGACAAAATTTAAATCCCACCTGAGGATCCCTGGGGTCCGTATCTCGAAAGCGTCTTTGCTAACGACGGTAGCAACGTCCTTCGTAAGAGCGACTCAACTCTCTCTCGACAACGACGCTCACCACTAAATCCAAGGGAAGGGTAAGACGGTTTTAAGACAGTCTTAAGACGGTTAGCAACGACAAGAATCGAGAAACGGACCCCTGTGCTTTAGTTATTCAAAACATCTCCTCACCACAGACAGACAAACGACCAGACAGACACATCAATAACCCAAGACAGACAGGTCTGTAGTGTTGTTGTTGTTTATTTATTTTGTTTCTGCTTTGTATATGAATGCACTAAATCAGCATGTTCTACAAAAACTTAGTCGGTTTTCATTTATTTAATAGTCGGTGCTGCCGTCTGAAATGGCAGCGTACCGTACCCTGCGTCTGGACTGAGAGCTGTTTTCCCCTGTCCTGGGGTGCATTTCTCGAAAGCGTAGTTGTTAGCAGTTAGCAACTTGGGTAGTTGCCAATGGGAAATTGCATTGCAACCAACAAAGTAGTTAACGTGGTTATCAACTATGTTTTTGAGAAACGCACCCCTGTTCTCTAATGCTTTACTAAAGGGCTGAGGGTGACGTAATGTGATGAGATGAGATGTGGGCTGTGGAAAAGGTGTAAATCAGCATTGATTTGATGGATTTCATTTGATGGGTTTGTACAGTACTCACTATTGTATCAGTCTTCTGCAGATGTACCCTGAAGATACTCCTATAAACATTAATAACACTTTATTATAAGGTTTACGTGTTAGTGGAAAAAGTAGAAGTCCGCACACTGTAGCTCCGCTTATATTTAGATTGAAGCGTTGTATCAACCTGAATACATTTCAAAGCGGCGCTACAATGTGCGAACTTCTACTTTTTCCACTATCAGATGCACCTTTGTCCTGCAGCTGGCCTCAGAGGGGATGTGCATACTCTTACTCTTATGAAGGTTTACATGTTAGCCACTAATTAGCCTACATGGCTAACTGTCGGTATACGTGACTTGGAAGACATAGTGCAGGGGTATTCAATTAAATGTCAACGAGGACCAGTTTTTCCAATTCCTCCCAGTAAAGGGGCCGAACTTATATACGTATGTATTATGGTTGCCGACTATCAATGAAGAAAATACGGGACACTTCATTGAGGTGGGGGGTCTGGTGGTCTGGTGGTCCTCCCCCAGAAAGTTTTACATTTCTTGAAGGTAATTTCCTGCATTTTAACGTCCTGTGTCCCTTTTCAGCTTGATACGGAACCCATATATTTATCTCTAAATTCCGAAACAACGATTCTGTATTTCAAGGGGCATGTGGGGGGCCAGAACCTTGCTGTCTAAGGGCCGCATCTGGCCCCAGGGCCGCCATTTGAATAGCCCTGACATAGAGTGCTTTCCAATATGCGGACTCCTGTCCTTGGCCTGTGTTTGTGGCCTCATATTTTGCTGATGCCCCGCCTCCGTGGAGAAAATTATAAAGTTTCCCCGCTGTCCGACTGGCCACAACAACTTTTTTTTCCATTCATTATACCGATTGCAAATGAGAAAATGGCATTAGAAATGCGCTTTTGCAAGACATTGAAATACACTTCTGTCGTCAATGACGCCACCGCAAGACTACAAGCATGCAAGGGAAAAAGGGAGGATGGGAGTCCACATATTGGAAACCACCCATGTTAAGCAAAAACAGCCATTTTTGGTGTGCATTCAAACATTTCTCGTCCATAGCCTTTAAGTCTTTCAATCGCAATAAGGACAACACATGTCTTGTAAGTCACATACATAGACAGTAATTACAAATATGGCTAAAATATGAACCCATTTGTAAAGTGTTACCAAGGTTTCTTAATGATTCTTACATCCGATGTTTTGATGGTATGGCATGTGTCTGCTGTGGTGTACTGTGAATATTGTTTTTCTGATCAATGTTTTGTTCTTCTTCTTATTATTATTATTCAAGTCGTAGTGAAACCCATTCTGTACTTTTCTGTCACTGAAAAATAAAAGTGCTGTGCTGGTCAGTGTTTAAAAACAAACCAAATACTGTAGGCTATGTCTGGACTTCTGGACTGTGGCGTCATTAGATGGTCTTCTGTAGCAGCACATGTTCTCCTGTACCTGCAGAGAGAGAGAGAGAGAGAGAGAGAGCATGGTGTGTGTGTGTGTGAGAGAGTGAGTGAGTGAGTGAGTGAGAGAGAGAGAGAGAGAGAGAGAGAGAGAGAGAGAGAGAGAGAGAGAGAGAGAGAGAGAGAGAGAGAGAGAGAGAGAGAGAGATGTTTCAATATACTGTATATACTGTATGACACAGCAAAAGAAACATTACATTATCAATTGAAAGATTACATTGTTGTTAATTGAAAATTGGCAAATTAACACAATTAGCCTGCCTCTCACGCAGACCCTTCGTGCTTCGAGCATCTTCGTTAAACTTTATGAGCTCGCACTTCTGCATGAGAACCAGGTTACCACAAAATGTCCTTTGTGTGAATCTCCTTCTCCAATCTCCTTTGCAGTTGACGCGACGTGTTTAACGCTATGTGCTGCCCACTCTGCTACAGTATGCTACAGCATAAGTCTGTAATCCTTTCACTTTCCAATCTGTCGTAAGTCTCTTGAACTGTTGTGCTGAGCAATTGACAAAGGCGCTAACTTAACCCAGCCTAAAGGCTAAAGCTAAACGCTAAAGTAGTGTTTATCAACAGGGGTGCTGCAGCCCCCCAAGGCAGCGCTCGAAATTAACGGTGTCCCGACGTCCCGGGGACCATAAAAAATGTTGTGGGGACACAAAGTTATCATTTCTGGGACAATGCCGGGACCGTCCAAAAATATAAATGAAAATATTCAAAAAGTAGGCTATTATATTTGCAAAGCCATCACACTGGGACATTAACTCAACACCAACCATCAGCGAAAGTCCTATAAACGTCCGCATTGTGTTCTAGAATGTTGATTAAGATTTCGCAGCTGCGACTGCAAGCGCGTTCTTCGAACTGCTGCTGAGAGGTTGTCCCGCGTTGGTTATGCCATTTCACCCTGAACTAGAAATGCTCTCAGAGAAAACGGGCTCTGGATTGTTGATTGCCAACAAGGATATATTCCAGTAGACATGGTTAAGCTGTGAGAGGAATGGAGTTCGGTTTTGCTAATATTTCAGGTAAGCAAAGCAACAGCCCCAAACAATGCGCAGAGTTTGTCTGTGGCCACCTGTCGCTTGCTTATCTGCCTAATACACCAGAAACGCGAGCTGGCTCTAAAGTAGATGACAAGTATTGGCAGAGGACGCGCTCAACTTCTTGGAAAACCGAAAAGCTTTTGGGTGCGAGATAAAAAGCGTCAACTTAAGGAAGAAGAAATCCGCACTCACAAACTGCGTCTCATTATTTATTTATATTACCACCATGTCCAAAAAGCAAACGCGTTTCGGCTAACAAGCCTTCATCAGTGCGTGGTACCTAATCTAACCTAATCTAAAATAGATTAACCCTCATTCATACATATCAGAAACTGCCTGTAAATTACTTTCCAGTAACAAATAGTTAGGGAAACGGCAAGCAAGCTAACAGAGGTAGTTGTTAGCCAAGAACGTCAAGCAGTTTCATTCAAATGTGGCTGGAAATGAAGGCGCTATATTCTGAACATTGTCATACAAACGCAGTTATTTAATTAATGTTGAAGTATCCGTGTTATTGTTTCTGTGCTGGTAAAAGCAGAAATGCCTAGTAGTCAAGGTCTAATTGAAAAGGGAAAAAGTCCACCTTGACTTCATTGATTACAAGCACGAAGAACGCGCTTCAATTTTACAGCATTGCCAGCGCATTTCTCTCCAATCCCTCTCTTTCTCCCCCTCCCCTCCCTCTCCATGCTAGCCTCTCTCCCTCTCTTTCTCGAAAGTGAGGTAGGCCTAAGTGTGCGGTCGTAGTTTTTTCTCTTGTGCATTTATTTTTAGGTTATCAAATTGTCTTGATGTCAATGTCAAGTGAATTTAAAGCGGAAAGGAAACGTCTTGCAATGCGTTGCCATAGGCCTACTCCTAATGCGGCCCAAAAACCTACCGCATCTTCTTCCACCTAGCCTGATTATCATCGACTTTCACATCTCTTCGAGACTGGCTGAAGCTGTTTTTAACTAAAGCTAAACAGACACTGAATTGTTATTGATATGTAGTAGACTAAATGAAAGCTGTTTTTTCTGTAGGCTAAATAGGCTACAACAGAGTAACAGGCTGGCTGCAATAGAGTCTACAATAGCCTACATGATGGGTAGGCTATATTGGTGCATAAAGCAATCAGTTTGACAAATATAATGTCATTGAATGCAGATTTCCTCATATCACCATGCTCATATATTCTTGAAAAACGAAATGTGCACGGTTACTCAAGGCATTTTTCTATACAAGGGACAGATGTTCATGATTTAGCACACCCTCGTTTTTTCTTAAAAACCTGAATTTTGCACTACAAAAAAAAAAATCATAGTCATACATGAAATTGAACGTGGACATAATTTACCACTTATTTAGGCGCGAAAAAAATGGGGACACTTCTGGTTACATTCGGGACAATACAAAGTGGAATCCGGGACCATTGCGGGACACAAAGGAAAAAAGTTAATTTCGAGCCCTGCCCAAGGGGGCGTTGGGGAGCTCTAGGGGGGCGTTGAGAGAGATGCACTCGAGAGGGGGCGGTGCTTAGTTGTCATTGGGGGGTATTAGTCCATTTTTTTGTAATACTAAGGGGACGTTAGCAGCTTATGCTGAGGTCACGGGGTCATTGGGAGGCTTAGAACAGAGATTCTATA
>NC_085875.1:262500-317500 GCF_034702125.1 Engraulis encrasicolus | reverse complement strand
GATTCCGAATTGTGAAGTGTTTCCGTGTCGTTTTCAAAGCGGAATGAAGCTTTGTTCAGAATTAAATTGAGTTAATTCTGAATTAAATGTCTCATGCAAACAAGGCCGTTGAGGCTGTTGCCTCGTCTCCAAGGGAGCCCTTGCACTGTGCAGTACTTCTGCTGTAATGAGGGTGCAATAACACACCAACCAACTAACCGCTCTCATCTCTTCTCTGTAGAATCATCCCCCACTATGCCAACCAATTGCTCTCTCATCTCTTCTCTGTAGCACCCCCCCATGCCAGCCAATTGCTCTCTCATCTCTTCTCTGTACCACCCACCCCCCCACTATGCCAACTAACCGCTCTCATCTCTTCTCTGTAGAATCATCCCCCACTATGCCAACCAATTGCTCTCTCATCTCTTCTCTGTAGCACCCCCCCATGCCAGCCAACATATCCCCCCCCCCCCACTAGGCCAACTAACCGCTCTCATCTCTTCTCTGTAACACTCTCCCCCCACACACACTATGCCGACTAACCGCTCTCATCTCTGTAACACACCCCCCCCCACACACACTATGCCACCATATTCCCTCTTGGCCACATCCAGCAGCATCCTCCATGCTCATTACCATGGCAACTGCCACATGAGAAGGCAAAAGCCTGCCCCACATTCTCACATCACACCCACACACACACACAAACTCTCTCTCTCTCTCTCTCTCTCTCTCTCTCTCTCTCTCTCTCTCTCTCTCTCTCTCTCTCTCTCTCTCTCTCTCTCTCTCTCTCTCTCTCTCTCTCTCTCCTCTCTCTCTCGTTTAATCTGGAGATTTGAGGATTTGCATCCTGTCTTTCTACAAATGTCAGTTGGCTATCTCTCTGAGAGTGAATGCTGGAGGTTTATGTATTGGGTTAGATGGGGGTTGTACTGACAGATAATCAGCAAGAGCCGGTTATTCATCTATTTGATGTGGCAAACATGTAGGGTTTTTTTTTCTTTTTTGTAAGCAGACCATCTTGTTTATTGACTGTAGGTAGCTTCAGCCAAAACACTTTTTACATTTCATTGAATTCCAAATGTCAAAGCATCCTCTGTTTCCCAGGCAATGATATGAATGTGTACAGTACATGACAAAAAAACAAAACAAAATGGCAGTGGCATTAAAGGACCAGTTCGGTCAATTTCAACATGCAGTTGTAACGATCACACTACCCTGGACTTGTCAGTACCTGAGGTTTTTTTTTTCTTCTTCTTCAGCCTTTTCCGAGATCTTGGTCAATGTATCGGGGCAGCTCTTTGTTTACATTTCAAAAAAACATTTTTATTTATTCCCAAAAACATCCGAAATGTTATACAACATCAGCAGACAACTAGCAAACAGCGGTACCTTATGGGAAAATATTTGGAGTAGGCCTATGTTAATTAAAAAAAAAAATGTAAACAAACGCTGCCCCCATTAGAATAGCTCATATCTCAGAAAGGGCTTAGCCGAAAAATGTGGCATCACCGGGTACTGACAAGTCAAGGGTAGCGTGAGCAATACAACAGCATATTGAAATTGACTGAACTGGTCCTTTAAAGAGGCATAAAAAGAACATTAGTTGTTCCTACCTACCAAGCTGAGATAGGAGAAAGTCTCTGTGTTGGAGTGGAGAGAAGGAGCCATCCTTTACGTTGCGTTACGCTGAGGCAGGAAAGAGTCTCTGATGCGTTGGAGTGATGAGGAGCAGGGCTGTAGTCAAGTCCACCTTTGTAGAGTCCAAGACAAGTCCAATACCAGAATAATCAAGTCCGAGTCCAAAGAGGTTCGAGTCCGAGACCAGACCGAGTCCAAAAGGATTCGAGTCCAAGTCCGTCACATGTCGGTCAGTGTTAAACCATGAAAAGGATGAATATCAATAAAGCTGATGTTTGCCCTGGATGTGAAGACAAACTTGTATGTTGTTGGATTTCAAGCTTTTCTCTTGAATTTATGGTAGCCAATGTTCTAAACAAAATAAAGACAGACCTGGTCGAGTCCAAAAGCTTAATTTGGCAAGACCAGTGTCCGAGTCCAAGACAAGTCCGAGTCCAATTGATAGCGAGTCCAAGACAAGTCCAAGTCCATAAAAAAAAAAGAGTCCGGACTCGAGTACTACAGCCCTGATGAGGAGACATCCTTTACGTTGCGTTAGGCTGAGGCACATGTACAATGCTGCTTCAGCACCTCCCATCTCCTCTCCTCTCCTCTCCCTTCCTCTCCTCTCTTCTCCTCCCCTCTCCTCCCTCTTCTCCTCTCCTCTTGTGCTGCGACTAGAAACTCCTTACGAAGTCACATTCAAAAGTTGCCCCCCTCAGCAGTTCGGAACATTACTTTCACACAGCCACACACTCTGAAGTGTGTGTGTGCGTGTGTGTGTGTGCGTGTGTGTGTGTGTGTGTGTGTGTGTGTGTCTCTGTGTGAGTGTGTGTGTGTGTGTGTGTGTGTCTCTGTGTGAGTGTGTGTGTGTGTGTGTGTGTGTGTGTGTGTGTGTGTGTGTGTGTCTGAGTGTGTGTGTGTGTGTGTCTGTGTGTGTGTGTGTGTGTGTGTGTGTGTGTGTGTGTGTGTGTGTGTGTCTGTGTGTGTCTGTGTGTGTCTGTGTGTGTGTGTGTGTGTGTGTGTGTGTGTGTGTGTGTCTGTGTCTGTGTCTGTGTCTGTGTCTGTGTGTATGTGTGCAGGAGAGTTTCATTTTGAACAAATTCCCCTTTGCTGGCTCAGGAGCAGAAGTTTACTCTTTGTCGTCGAAAGCCATTTTGGGTTGCCATGGCGTCCAGTTCCCAAGTCAACCAGTCTCCTTGTTATGTTCAGCACGTCTCCGAGTTGAGCGGTTGGCTTTATGCCAAACCTAAAAAAAACGAAAGAAAAACCCTAAAAACACCCAGTCTGTGTCCCCGAGGTATCCCTTGATGAGTAAAACCAGTCAAAAACAACAAAAGTACATAACACAACAACTTGTCTTGTTCTTAGGTTTTTTTTGTTTGTTTTTTGTTTCGTTTTGGGTTTTTTTTTTTTACACGGATGGATGAGGATATCCCACTAGTGAAAAATAAAGATGTAAGGTACCGGTAAGTCTCTTTGAGGTTGTGTGATTGATGAAGTAGGCTTGTACAGGTATGAAGGCTTGGCGGAGCGGCTACATTAAAATCCATTCCCAGCGAAACAGAGCAGCAATGGAGAGAAAAGGGAGACCATGTCGTTTTTTTTGTCTTACAGGGTTTTCGATTCACATGTCCGTTTTTCGCCTCAAAAGAAAGAAGTTTACCGCACACTTATTTGACTTTTTTGCTCATTCACTCAGAGCGAAAAAAACGCACCTCGCCTCTTTGCGTCATCGGGTTCGCATCAAAAATGAACGAGCAAAAAAGTCAACTAAGTGTGCGGTAAACTTCTTTACTTTGAAGCGTTGAACACTCCTGCGCAGTTTACCAGCACCTACTGTAGAAGCTGTGCATGGATCTTTGAACCGTTGCATTCACATTTGTATCCGTTGGTTCAGTTTTTGTTTGTTTGTTTGTGGCGTCTTCACTTGTCGCACTTCTCGTCCAGGCTGGCCTTCAGCTGCGCCTCCAGCGCCATCTTGTCGAAGGTGCGCATGTTGGTCTCCTCGCGCACCTTGTCCCGCACGTGGAAGGAGGCGCGCGCCACCGAGCGGGCACTCTCCAGGATGGCCTTCTTCTCCTGGAGGGAGAGAGGAAGAGAAAGATGTAGAGAGGGAGAAATGCAAATTATCGATTAGCCTCTTACTACAGATGGGGTCGCCAGCGGGTGTTTTCACTATTTGCTGAAAATACTCAACTACATTATAACAACATAGCTATGACATTACTGAGCCGTAGCCCCTTAATGCGCGCCGTACCTCCAGTGGCACGCTGTAATAGTCATTGAAGTGTAACTACCATAGCACTACAGTACTATGCCACAACACAGCCCCTTTAGTAATGCACCACGACTTGGTCATTACCATACTGGTAACAGCAAATGTATAAAGCCGCGTCTTAAGGGGTTAATAACAGATGGGGTCGCCAGCGGGTGTTTTCACTATTTGCTGAAAATACTCAACTACATTATAACAACATTGCTATGACATTACTGAGAGCCTTAAGTAACAGACATAGCCATTACAATTTTGGTGACAGTAAGGTTATATTCATTTATTGTTAAGTTTGTTGACCATATTGATCAGGTTACGATTAATTGGTAAGCAGCATTAGAGGTAAAATGCTAAATTTAAATTAATTTCTATTCATATTCTTTAATCCAAAGTTGATTGAAATGTTCCCACACCTCACATTCCTCATCACACACACTTCTCCTGGAGAGAGGGAGGAAGAGGTAGCGTAGAGAGAGATGTGGAGAGAGATGGAGAGATGGAGAGAGACAGATGGAGAGAGAGAGAGAGAGAGAGAGAGAGAGAGAGAGAGAGAGAGAGAGAGAGAGAGAGAGAGAGATGGAAAGATGGAGATAGGGGGGGAGAGAGGGGAGGAAGGGACTTAAGTTGATTAACCGATTAATTGTTGACATAATACATAAAGTTTATATAGCGCTTCATATATAGCGCTTCAACTTTTCATGACACTCAAATAGGGCTTTCAGACCGACCAGAACGGAGTCGGTGCCGGTGCCCACACCAGTTACGTTTGGCACAAAAGTGTTTATCTGCCAACCGCCCGTGTTCATACCTGGCTCTGAACCTTTTCCGCACGTGACTGTGTTACCCGGATGAACCTGCTGACGGACATGTTGTCGTCACTGTTCACTGAGAAAAAACCTAACCAACTTTCTGGTTCGAAAACGCTTAAATCTGTGGTGTGAGTACGATGGCCGGTTCACGATTAGGTGCAGGAATGGGCACCGGCACGGTTCTCAGTCGGCCTGAATGCCCCCACTCCAAGACGCCTACTTTGAAGATCTTAACGTTTATATAGCACTTTATATAGCACTTTTCCTGACACTCAAAGACCCCTACCTTAAAGATCTTAAAGTTTATATAGCGCTTCAAATAGCACTTCCCATGACACTCAAAGACACCTACCTTGAAGATCTCAATGTTTATATAGTGCTTCATATAGCACTTTTCATAAGACTCAAAGACACCCAACTTAAAGATCTTAAAGTTTATATAGCGCTTCATATAGCACTTCCCATGACACTCCAAGACACCTACCTTAAAGATCTTAAAGTTTATATAGTGCTTCATATAGCACTTTTTATGCCACTCAAAGACGCTTACCTTGAAGATCTGCTCGCTCTTCTCCAGCTTGCGCTCGATGGACTGCAGGAGCTCCAGCCTCCTCTGCTTCTCCTCCTCCTCCACGCGCTGCCGGTTCAGACGCTGAAGACGCTCCTTCTCCTGACGAGTCTGCACCGCTCTCTGGGCCTTCTCCTGCATTAGCAGTACAGTATATTACAGTATACACTATACAGCATTACATTACAGTATATTACAGTATACAGCATTACATTACAGTAAATTGCATTATAGTCCAGTTAGACTCGGCCTCTGTTATAAATTAGTAGTGGTGTCAACAATAATCGATTTGGCAATGCAATGCAATGCGGGGCATGGACGATCCAATTCAAGGCGGCAAGTTCCAGAATCGATGCAGCAATTTTTTTAAGTTTCAATTACTTCCGTGGAAATTTCAGGAGCAAATGAATGTTAAATTAAATAAAGCTGCAAGACTGATACAGAAAACAGCCAATAAAATGTTGCTCAGTATCTGACTACTTGTATTGCCTTATCATGACTGATGAAATATTTGCTTTGCTTTAAGGAGAAATGTAATGCATTGTAATGCATTGTAAAATTGAATCTGATAATGCATTGTAGAATCGAATCGAATAGAATCGAATCGCTACTCCTGAATCGGAATCGAATCGAACCGTGAGGGCAGTGCCAATGCACACGCACACCACTATAAATTAGCTCAGTGTTTCCCAAACTGGGGGTCAAGACCCCAACAGGAGTCACAGATGTACTGAATGGGGGTCGTGGACAAAAGGGACATTGCATAAAAATGGGAAATCCACAAGTTAACACCTAACAGATAATAAATATATTGGCTGTCCTGTGGATTTAATGGACAAAAAAAATCGCCTCCTACTGTATCTCGCTCAATGGCTGAGGTGCCCTTGGGCAAGGTACCTAACCCCGTACTGCTCCAGAGACTGTATCCAATACCTTGTATTTGAAAGAACTGTAAGTCGCTTTGGATAAGAGTGTCCGCTTTGGTGTAATGTGATATAACAATTATACACAGTAAATACATTACAGTAAATCACATTACTGTTATTACTTCTTCATTCAATTTCATAACATTGAGTGTGTTTATATGCAGTTCAGTATCCTGAAAATGAGGCTTATCCTGGTAATGATCATATACAGGATAAGGTGTTTATATGAGTAGTGTTATATCCTGATCTACATTCTTGGCCGTTATAGAATTCTCTTCAAATGTGAAGACAGCGCACAGGGCTTTTAGTAATACAGTACATTACGACTTGATCATTAGTATTCTGACAACAGCAAATTTTATAAGTGGGGCTGTGTCTTGCTGGGCTAATCCATATATATATATATATATATATATATATATATATATATATATATATTTGTATGTTTTTTCCCATATTGCCCAGCACTATTCAATGCCTTCATCCTTCATCCTCTCCTTGGCCACATTGCATTACCTCAACCCATTATCACGTCATTACATTGTATTCCATTCCATCATTCCATTACCTGATCCCATCCCATCACATCACCTCACATCACCTCACATTACATTCATCCTCTCCTCCGCCACATTTTATTTCATCACATTACATTATCTCATCACATTACATTACACTACCTCACATCACACACTACATCCCATCCCATCCCATCACATCCCATCCCATCCCATCCCATCACATCCCATCCCATCACATCACATCACATCACATCACATCACATCACATCACACCCCATCCCATCACCTTCATCCTCTCCTCCGCCACATCACATCACATCACATCACACTACACTACACTACACTACACTACACCACACCACATCACATCACATCACATCACATCACATCACATCACATCACATCACATCACATCACATCACATCCCATGCCATCACCTTCATCCTCTCCTCCGTCACATGACATCTCACCACACCACACCACATCACATCACATCACATCACATCACATCACATCACATCACATCACATCACATCACATCACATCACATCACATCACATCCCATCCCATCCCATCACCTTCATCCTCTCCTCCGCCACGGCGGCTGCCTGCTGCGCCCTCTTCTCCGTCTCCCTCACCCTGGCGGCCAGCTGCTGCTTCTGCTGCCTCTCCTTCTGCTCCGCCACCTGCAAACAACCAATCAATCAATCAATCAATCAATCAATCAATCAATCAATCAATCAATCAACCAATGAATGAATGAATCAATCAATCAATCAATCAATCAGTTAATAAAGCAAGCAAGCAACCAATCAACCAATCAATCAATCAATCAATCAATCAATCAATCAATCAATCAATCAATCAATCAATCAATCAATCGGAAGTATTTTAGAGCACATTGCCATACTCAATTGTCCTTTAATGTGTTGTGAAAATGTACAAAATGTACGTATATGAAGAGTATTACAGTACTATTAGATGTACAATATATTTAAAGTTCATTTTACAGCATATTACACAAAGCAGTATCCACTCCAAATCAATCAAAGGCAAGGTGTTGACACTTCAACTGTAACTATAAAAACAGGTTCCAGCATTTGACAGCATAATGGCTACCGTAAATGCCATTTCACACCGGCTAGAGTTTCTCCTTGACTCTGGACGCCACCTAGATCTGTTTTTACAATGCCGTTTCACAAGCGGCATGATGAAAAATTGCCATTTAACCCTGCGGTGCCTACAGCTGATTTTACCCTGCACACTTGCTGGATCTGCTTTCCATTCCATTCCATTTCACCCTGCCAACAGCAGGCTTTACCAGAGACTGTCTGTATATAAGGAGATGGAACACTTATATATCTTATACTTATATACTTATACCTGTACATATCTCACCATGCATGAAAACTGCAATATTCACCAATCGTAATGAGTACTTTTTAATGAATTTTATGATGTTTTTATGATGTTTTATTTGTTACTGTAGGTTTAGGGATAGGTTTAGGTTTAGGCTACAGAGTCAACATGTGACGTGGAAGGTAAACCCAAGACATCAAAAATTGCATTCTGGTCAAAAGCTGTCAGAAATTACTTGGGGTGAGACTGTGTTGATTTGGGCTAACATGGGCAGTCGTGGGTGAGCGGTTAGGGCGTCAGACTTGCATCCCAGAGGTTGCCGGTTCGACTCCCGACTCGCCAGGTTGGTGGCGGGAGTACATAGCCAGTGCTCTCCCCCATCCTCCTCTGAGCATGGTACCATCCCGCCTCACTGCTCCCCATGGGGCGCCACTGAGGGCTGCCCCCTTGCATGGGTGAGGCATAAATGCAATTTCGTTGTGTGCAGTGTGCAGTGTTCACTTGTGTGCTGTGGAGTGCTGTGTCACAATGACAATGGGAGTTGGAGTTTCCCAACAGGCTTACATTTGGTAACATTTGTGAATGGGCAATATAAATTCTTGTCATTCAATCATTCATTCATCCATCCAACCATCCCTCCTTCCATCCATCCATCCCTCCCTTCCATCCATCCACCCATCCATCCATCCAACCATCCATCCATCCATCCATCCATCCATCCTACCCTGTGAGTAACGTATGTGAATGTAGTGTTACCCTGCGTGCGCGCTGTATCTGTTTCTCTTCTCGTTTGGCCTTCTCCTTCAGCTCCCTCTCTCTGCGCTCCACCATCTGTTCGTAGTTCTCCAGCGAGCGGCTCAGCTTCTCCTCCGCCTGCCGCCGCGCCTCCTCACGCTCCTCCTCCTCGCGCCGCGCGATCTAGGGAGCACAAGAAGAAGGATTACCATTGGGGGTCATTGGGATGAGGTGTAGGTGGTGGTGGTGGTGTTTGGCAGGCTTATGATGAGGACAAGGCAGTGTTTGTTAAAAACCTCCGCCTGCCGCCGCGCCTCCTCACGCTCCTCCTCCTCGCGCCGCGCAATCTGCACACCAATATCAGCATCAACATCAACACCAATATCAGCATCAACATCAACATCAAGGTCAAAGGTCAAGAAGCCTCTCCTCCCTTGTCACTTTCCCTCCCTCCCTCTCTACAGTCCTCCCTCCCTCCCTCTCTCCCTACATTCTGTACATCACTCCCTCCATCCACTCTCCATCCCTCCATCTCTACCTCCTGTATGATGGCAGCGTGGCGTCTCCTCTCAGCGCGGTTGAGTCCTCTCCGCTCCTCCTGCACCTCGTGTTCTCTCTCCTGCCTCTTCAGTTCGGCGATGGTCAGTTTCTCCTTCAGGATCAGCTGCTCCTGTTCCAACATGGCCGCCCGCTCCTCCTCCAGCGCGCGCAGGTTCTGCTCCTGCAGAGGCAGAGGCAGAGGCAAGGCAGAGCAAGGCACGTTAACCCATTCTAGCCTAATGAATGCCTAAATCCTTTTTGGGAAAAGGTGCCCTTCAAAAGCCTTCAAAGCACAGAAGAATATGAAATAACTTACATTAAAAAATGAGGACCCTCTAGGACCCTCACCAGGCTAAAATGGGTTAAGAGAATCTGCAGTTTCTTTATGAACTGCAGTTCCTTCATTTGTTTCTCCTGTCGAGTTGCCTCCTGTAGACTTAATGTGTCCTGCTGTGCTATACCAGCTAACATTGACAACACTAATGCAAATGAAAATGTTTCCTAACCTGCAGTGTAAGGCAAGCAAATAGCACACTTATGAGCTCCATTTGAACCCATTTTAAACTTTTCCTTGACTTACATTGAACTTCACGTTTGTAACCTGCAGTGCCTTCTTCTGACTCTCCTCTAATGTGTCCTGTTGAAGTTTCTGTAGCCTGCTCCACTAACATTAACACTGATAATAATAATAATAATAATAATATTGTTTCCTAACCTGCAGTGCCTTCTTGTGTTTCTCCTCTCTTGCGGCCTGTTCGAGTCTCTGTAGCCTACTCCTCTAACACTAACACTGATAATAATAACAACAATAATAATAATGATGATAATAACAATAATAATCATAATAATAGTAGTAATAATAATAATAATAATAATAATATTGTTTCCTAACCTGCAGTGCCTTCTTGTGTTTCTCCTCTCTTGCGGCCTGTTGGAGGCGCTGTAGCCTGCTCCTCTAATAATAATAATAATAATAATAATGATAATGATAATGATAAAAATAATAATAATTTCCTAACCTGTAGTGCTTTCTTGTGTTTCTCTTCTCGTGCGGCCTGTTGGAGGAGCTGTAGCCTGCTCCTCTAACAATAACAATAATAATAATAATAATAATAAGAACAATAATAATAATAATAATAATAATAATAATAATAATAATAGTAATAATAATAACCTGTAGTGCTTTCTTATGTTTCTCTTCTCGTGCGGCCTGTTGGAGGCGCTGTAGCCTGCTCCTCTAACAATAACACTAATAATAATAGTAGAAGTAGTAACAATAATAATAATAATAATAATAATAATAATAATAATAATAATAATAATAATAATAATAATAATAATAATAATATTGTTTCCTAACCTGCAGTGCCTTCTTGTGTTTCTCCTCTCTTGCGGCCTGTTGGAGGCGCTGTAGCCTGCTCCTCTCCTGCTGCTCCGCCTGCTCCCTCCATCGCTCCTCGCTCTCCTCCGCCTGGCGTAGCTTCGCTGCCGCCGTCTGGCGCTCCTGCTGGCTCAACCGACGTTGACGCGTGGACACCTGGAGAGGGAGGAAGTGAGTAAAGGGAGTAAATAAGTATGTTTGTATCAGGCTTGTACGAAATTCCGAATGGAAAGAATTTCAATTCAAAGTAATGCCATAATACGAACACTAGGTGGTGGTGTTCTATGTACTTTCAATGGGTGGTGTAGATTAAATTCAAAGAAATTCAAGGTAATGGCACTACCTAGTGTTCGTATTATGGCATTATTTTGAATTGAAATTCAGTCAATTCGGAATTTCCTGGTTTATATGCAGTTCAGAATCCGGGATGTGATTTGGGTATTAAAGAATGGCAAATTTGTGTTTGAACATATAAACAGCTTTTCCCGAATTTACAGTGTCCCAGATAAGTCCTTATTCGGGACTTTGAGAAAACGGGATATGCTAGCTGAAGTAAATGGTAAATGGACTGCATTTGTATAGCGCCTTTCCAGTCCTTCGAGCACTCAAAGTGCTCCACATTGTACGCCTCATATTCACCCATTCACACACCAGTGGCTGTGGCTGCCACGCAGGGTACCACCCTGCCACCAGGAGCAACTTGGGGTTAAGTATCTTGCTCAAGGACACAATGACGGAGTCTGGCCAAGCGGGGCTCAAACTTGCAACCTTTGGGTTGCCGAACGGCTCCCTACCACCTGAGTCACCACCGCCCCAAAGTACTCCAAAAGAAACCGGGATATTGATGCATGAAAACTCCTTATCCTTGATACCGAGGCTTCCCATAGAACGTTGTTGCTAGTATCCAGGTTACATGCATTTGAAGAAAATTCTTTAATGGCCAAGAATGTAGACAGGGACATAACACTCGATATAAACACCTTATACCGAATTTGATCATAACCGGGATAAGCCTCATATTCGAGATACTAAACTGCATATAAACACACTCTGAGTACAAACCCCCAACTACATCGACTCTCACATCTGCCCTGAAACCCTGTAAGAAGTTTACCGCACACTAGCTTGACTGACTTTTCGCAATCAAACAAGTGTGCGGTAGGTACATTTCTTTCTTGTGAATTTCCCATTACAGTAAAGGTCAGTGGGCGGACCTGTGACTGCCACGCCCCACTGGAGCATACCGCTTCTGCAGCATGGTCTATTTCTCTCTCTCACTCATTTCCTATTCCTACGGTTTAGCTTCCTAATAAAAGTCATATTTTCAGCTTGGAGAAGGCTTCACTCATGCTTTGATTGTGAGGGTGCTGGGCCAAATGCTCAGCTCCATTTGAGGGAGGGAGGAAGGTTTGCTAACGGTCCACATCACAATCTGCTAGTTGGCCTCAGGTACTCGAGTGTACCTGTGACTGCCAGGCCCGTTGGCACTGCAGCATGGTCTATTTCTCTCTCTCACTGTAGCCATTTCCTATTTCTACTGTTCAAAGTCTGTACTGTATCAAAATAACTCACCCCCCACCCCCCACCCCACCCCCCATAAATAAATAAATATACATTAAAAGTGAGTGTACCTGTGACTACCAGGCCCATTGCCACTGCAACATGGTTTATTTCTCTCTCCTAGCCTACTGCAGTCATTTCCTATTTCTACTGTTCAAAATCTGTACTGTATCAAAATAACTCAACCCCCACCCCCCTCACCCCCCATAAATAAATAAATATACATTAAAAGTGAGTGTACCTGTGACTGCCAGGCGCGTTGGCACTGCAGTACGGCGCGCTGCTTGTCTCGCTCCTCGCGTTCCCGCCGCAGCTCGTCCAAGCGTTTCTCGCTATCCCACTGCAGGTGCGCCACGTAGCGGGTCTGGCTCATGATGTCCTCCTCCTGGTACCTGTACAGTAGAGGAGGATAAAGAGTTTAAACCTACAGCAGGGGTTCCCAACCTTTTCCAAATTTGGGGCCCACTCTAAATTGTCACAAATGTTCGGGGCCCACCTCTGACCCCATTACGAACAAAACTCACATAAATCAGCAGCAACACACACCAAAATGTGATTATAATTTTTAGAATACTAGGCCCACTTGGTATACCTTCAGGGCCCACTAGTGGGCCCCGGCCCATAGGTTGAAAATCACTGACCTACAGTATCATATATACTGTATAATATATACAAATGGCAGAACGAGTTTTAAAGTGGTGGTGCATTTTTTTTCTTCATTCTTTATTTCTTAACAATGTTACTGCTGCTGCACTCCACTCATTTGTCTGCAGTAAAGTTGAGAAAGCCTCATTTAGGGAGCCCAAAAGTGGGGATGCAAATAGCCAGGCCATGCCTTCCTAGTGACACAACAGCTTCAGCGTTGCTACCAGTCAGGTCAAGAGACAATGCAAGTACTTTCTGAGTTCCCGCAAATACAGGAACACCTCCCACTTTGTTGGGAAGCAAACAATCATAAGCAAACCAAGGCAGGCCATTTCAGACCAAGTCTCGAAGAGATTTGAAAGTCGATGATAATCAGGCTAGGATGCAAATGCACCACTGCAGTGGTTCTCAACTGTGGCTCTACTGGGGGGCGTTAGGGAGCCCTGGGCGGGCATGAGCGTTTGTTCAAAACAGGCTCAGAACCACCGCTACAAGCGAATGTCCCTCCTTGGTCACTTTCAAGAGCCACGTTGAGGGGTGGCTTAGAGCTAACCAAACATGTCACCTAGTGTTATTCTTGGATTTCTTAATTAGTAGTTTTATTAAACAGAGTTTGTGTATGTGCATGTGCATGTTTATACATAATGTATGTCTTAAACATCTAAAGGCTCTTTTCCACGGATGTTTACGATTGAGCTGTCATGCCCAATCCAAAAGCAAAAAGTGGCGGCTGAATCACGCTGGGTCGAGATGTAGGCCTACCAGAAAACCGTCAGGAAAAGAGCCGTAGCCCCTTAATGCACGCTGTACCTCCTGTGGCACGCTGTAATAGACATTGAAAGTTAACTACTATAGTATTGCACTACTATGCACGGGGCCTTTAGTAATACATTACGACTTGGTCGTTGCCATTCTGGTAACAGCTAATTTATAAAACCGTGTCTTAAGGGATTAACCTACCAATGTTGGACTACAGATGAACATTAATGTGCAGAGGTCTGACGTAGTACAAATAAGACAAATAAAGTAATAAAATACCTGGCGAGCATCAGCGCGGCGATTTTGCGGTCGCGCTCAGGCACCGCCTTCAGGCCACGCCTCCTCACCTCCTTCACGATGCGCTCCACCTTTAACATCACATCACATCACATCACATGACGTCAAATCACATTACATGACATTGCATCACATCAAGTCACATGACATGACATAACGTCACATGACAGTACATGACATCACATCACATCGCACCATACTCAGCTAATCGCCTAGTCAAGGGTGTGAGTCTGCAAATGTTTCAGTCACAGTCGGACCGTCCTCTTGCACTAAAGATGGTCTGAGTCAGACCGTCCTCTTGCACTAAATGTGGTGTAACAGCTATGTACTGTAATATAATGTGCTAGTGTTGTACTTACACCATGAATTTGCTTTTACTTTCGCTTTTGACAGCTCTGCTGTAGGTTTAGGAAGAGACTAGATCTGTACTACTGTGGGTCTAGGACAGGGATGGGCAACTGGAGGCCCAGGGGCCACATGCAGCCCGCCTCGTCACTGAGTGTGGCCTATAGATAAAATATACTTTTGAAAAATGATGACCAGACGTTTTTTACACTAGAGCTGAATCAGTCCGTTGAAATTATACTGTTAGCCGATAGAGAAGGCTATTTCTTGAAAAACAATTTCAGCGGTCAGTGAGCCTCCAACTACACTTTGAATTTGCGAGTTGCAGTCAGGTCCGCGGCCACGTGGCCCTCCGATGGTGGCGATGAAAAAATGTGGCCCTCCTTAACATGAGAGTTGCCCATCCCTGATCTAGGACGACACTAGGCCTTTACTATTGTAGAGCTAGGTTAGTGTTTCTCAACCGGGGCCGTACAGCCCTCCAGGGGGGCGTTGGGGAGCCCTAGGGGGGAGCGTTGAGACGGATACAGCTAAGTGGGGTGGGGCTTAGTTCCCATTGGGAGGCATTAGTCCATCTAATTTTTCAATACAAAAGAGGTCATTGGCAGGCTGATGATGATGTCAAGGGGGCGTTGGGAGGCTTATGATGAGGTCAAGGGGGCGTTGGGAGGCTTATGATGATGTCAAGGGGGCGTTGGGAGGCTTATGATGAGGTCAAGGGGGGCGTTGTTCAAAAAACCTTGAGAACCACTGGTCTAGGTAGACACTAAAGCGGCGTACACACACATTGCTAGCTTCTCGCTTGCTCTTTCATGAATCGTTCGTTGAAAGTTCCCACGGCTTTAACTGCCAATGAACAGGCGAGCAGTACCAAACTCTGCATTCCAATTGGTTACTCGCTTACTCGCCTCGTTCAAAGATAAAAAAAATTCAACTCGGGATCCGCCCACATCGCATCGCTTGTACAGTATTCGCCTACTCGCCTGCGCAGGAACACATTGACATTCTACTGAGTTAATTCGCTGAGCGAGTAACTAGCAGCGACGTGTGTGTACTGCCCTTAAAGGGACACTGTGCAGGAAATGGTCAAAAAAGGTACTGCAACTATGCTGCTCATTGAAATTGGGCTGCCTATTGCCATATTTGGTCTTTACATGAAAGTTTGCTAAGTATTAAACAAATATTTT
Organism: Engraulis encrasicolus; assembly: GCF_034702125.1. Taxonomy (NCBI): domain Eukaryota; kingdom Metazoa; phylum Chordata; class Actinopteri; order Clupeiformes; family Engraulidae; genus Engraulis; species Engraulis encrasicolus. The sequence goes on along the minus strand of NC_085875.1, from coordinate 301,994 downwards.
CTAGTATGGTCCAAGTACAGTCATTTTTGCAGCTAAAAATGGCTATTTTTGGAAATTCAAAATGGCGGACAATGGAGAAGATCCCCCTTTTCATGTATGAAAAGTGCAATTCTTCCAGTCATAATGAAAACTTAGAATTTGATGCTGGTGGTAAGTATTCATGAAAAAGGTAACATTAGTGAATGGGCAGCATGAATTCTGGAAATAAACAACTAAAAATCTCACACAGTGTCCCTTTAAGTCTTTACCTTCTGCGTGGTCTGTAGTGAGTGGCTGTGGTCCCCCAGGCTGAGGCTTCCTAGTGCCTTTACTACTGTAGGTCTAGGTAGACACTAAGTCTTTACCTCTGTAGGTCTAGGCCAGGGGTGTCAAACTCAAATTGACTGAGGGCCAAAATCAAAATCTGGAACGAAGTTGCGGGCCAAACTCAACATTTATTTTTTTAAATAGACTAAAATTCTGCATACATTCACTTCATAATCATAGCTAAAATTCACACACACTCTTTCCCATCATATATGGTAGTTCAAATGTGTCTGCACATCCTTTGACACCAAATATCATGTTCATGTCTTGTTACACTTCACATTAATGGTGTATGTGGGCCAACTGTAATACACATTTGAAATGTTCTCGCGGGCCGAATAAAATGACTCTGCGGGCCAGATTTGACATCCCTGGTCTAGGTAGACACTAAGTCGTTACCTTCTGCGTGGTCTAGGTAGACACTAAGTCGTTACCTTCTGCGTGGTCTAGGTAGACACTAAAGGGCTCTGCATACTTCACGTGCGCACTTTGGCGCGAGAACCATTAATGACGTCATCACTTGCGCCAGACTATTCATACTTCAAAAGGCTTTCGCTCGCATTGTCGGAAGTGCCCTCTGCTGTTCATGAGAGAAACGGCAGTATCTTTCGCAACTCGCAGTGTGAGTTCTACGGATGTATAAAATAGAAAGCCAAACACGGCTGCTGTAGGGCTACTGAACGTCTGACTTGTGACTTACCACATTGAAACATATATTTTTTGTTGTAGCCTACATTGCCAGATCATTCCAAGACCATGTGAGAGCATTGTTCTGGAATATATTTAGAATTTATAAATAGATCGCTGAACACAACGTGCTTCTGAACAAAGTAAACAATTGTTTCACTGAACAACATTTAAGAGAGAAGATAAAATAACTCTCTAGGACATTTTATTATCCTCAAAATGATGCAGGATCCATTCTGTAGTAGCCTACAGTAGTTGTAGCCTCTCTTCGCAACTCCTGCTTTGTCTGCCTACCTGCATGGTCGCTGGTGGCACACGACAAGTTACAAAAAATGTGGGGTGCACGACGTCGCGCCACGGCAGCTCGCGCCACGGCGTGAAACGTCATTTTGGGTCACGTGACGGCGCGCGCCATCGACGCGAGTGAAGTATGAAGGAGGGTAGCGCCAGTCACGACAAGTATGAATCCCCCTTAAAGGGGTAGTCCGGTGTGAAATGGTTTACGTTGTGTCAATATGTGATGCTGAGCGCTGACGTTTGCCTCATACCTCGCATCCAAAGGTCCCCTGCGTTCCGAAATCCGAGTGGTAGGCGGGACCCCGCGAGCTAGGTGAAATGCAGCTTCTGTTGGGAGGTCGTGGCACCTGGGTTAGCCATGGGGCTAAATCTTTACTTTACACCCATTTACGAGGCTCAAAGTTGCAAAAATGTTGATCCCGTAGTGTCGGGTGGTTGTTGACATGTAAATCCAGGCACTGAGAAGTTTGATAGTGCACCGTTGTTTTAACTACAATTACGTTTTTGAAGGCTGCGCCTCGGAGGACTCTGCCGGGCGCCGCCATCTTTTTTTCTAGTCGCGATACGTCAATAGGTCATGTGATACATCACGTGGTTATTGGACTGCAGTCGGAGACCGTCTAAAACTTCAGCTTCAGCGACAAAACACCCATTGTATATAAAAAAAAACAAACCAAACCTATAAGTACTGTAATATTTTGTCGCTGAAGCTGAAGTCAGTTTTAGACGGTCTCCGACCGTGATGTATCACATGACCTATTGACGTATCGCGACTAGAAAAAAAGATGGCGGCGCCCGGCAGAGTCCTCCGAGGCGCAGCCTTCAAAAACGTAATTGTAGTTAAAACAACGGTGCACTATCAAACTTCTCAGTGCCTGGATTTACATGTCAACAACCACCCGACACTACGGGATCAACATTTTTGCAACTTTGAGCCTCGTAAATGGGTGTAAAGTAAAGATTTAGCCCCATGGCTAACCCAGGTGCCACGACCTCCCAACAGAAGCTGCATTTCACCTAGCTCGCGGGGTCCCGCCTACCACTCGGATTTCGGAATGCAGGGGACCTTTGGATGCGAGGTATGAGGCAAACGTCAGCGCTCAGCATCACATATTGACACAACGTAAACCATTTCACACCGGACTACCCCTTTAAGTCTTTACTACTGTAGGTCTAGGTAGACACTAAGTCTTTACCTTCTGTGTGGTCTGTAGCGAGTGACTGAGGTCCCCCAGGCTGAGGCTGCGTCCCATCAGGGAGTTGAAGGTGGCCAGGGTGCGAGCGCGCGGGCTGGAGCCCCTCCCCCAGTGGTCGCGAGGGCTGTCCCAGCTGTAGGAGGACGACGCCCCCGACTCAGAAGAGCCGCACGTGGTGGTGGTGGTGGTGGTGGTGGTGTTGTTGCTAGGGTTGGTGGAGGTGCAAGGGGGGTACGTGTCCCGTCGCCGCTGGAGGTTCTCGAGGGAGTGGCTCCTGGCGGGCGTCTTGGAGCGTGACAGGAAGTGGCCGCCGTTGTGCTGCAGGAAGTGGGGGACGCCGCCACCTAGGGGTGAAGAATAGAATAGAATAGAATAGAATAGAATAGAATAGAATATACTTTATTGTCATGCCAGCATGAAAATTGCCTTTGGTCTCACTGAACAAAAACACAAATAGACAAAAACACATATACAAATCGTTGCATCGTGTAAATAATAATCAATATGTATTGACCAATCCTACGGCTGACGATCGAATCAAATAGAATTGTATTGTATCGTGGGGCATTCTCAAGTATCGAAAACAATCGAATCGCTGGCCCCTACCCAATGCCCTAGCTCCATAACATAATAGAAGTGGAGGAGTAATTGGAAAAAAATCTAATCGAATCGTAGCCTTTTGTGGGGCATTCTTAAGTATTGCAAATAATCGAATCACTGTCTCAAGAAATCGATATCGAATCGTATCGTCATGGAGGCTTTGAGTGTGATTTAAATTACACCCTTACCACCACCACAGGTGCCGTTGGGTGCGGCCGGGCTCTGCACCGCCGATTTGGAGACCACCGCCGCCAGCGAGGCCGTCTTGGGGAAGGAGGTGGGGGGCTTGGGGCTGGACCTCGGGAAGGTGTTGGCGGTCTTCGATGTGCTTCTACCGGAGGTCTTCTTAGCGCTTGTGGACGACGACAACGTCGACAACTGCTGCTGAGCTCTGCCACCTGCTGATGATTGATTGATTGATTGATTGACTTTATTTGACATCTTCAGTTCATATAAATGTAATAAATACATGATTGACTTTCATATAAACCGCACCACATACTTTAAGGTACACTGTGCAGGAAATGGCCAAAAAAGGTACTGCAACTATGCTGCTCATTGAAACTGGGTTGGCTATCGCCAAATGTGATCTTTTCATAAACGTTTACGAAGTAATAATAAACTAATATTTTCTACTATGGCCCAAGTACAGTCATTTTTGCAGCTAAAACCATGGAGAAGATCCCCCTTTTCATGTATGAAAAGTGCAAATTTTCCAGTGATAATAAATACTTATAATTTGATGGTGGTAGTAAGTATTCATGAAAAAGGTAACATTAGTGAATGGGTATCATGAATTCTTGAAATAAACAACTAAAAATCTCACACAGTGTACCTTTAAATAAAACAAACAGAGAGTCAGGATAGCACAATAAAGCTCGGAAGCTTATGTCCATTGTGGTCCGTTGTTAAAAATGAGAAAAAAAGAGTAGCACTGGGACCAAACTAAAACTATAACACACTACATACATAGCATACACCAGGGTTTCCCAAACTGGGGTGCGTGCACCCCTGGGGGTGAGTAGCCTGCCACAAGGGGGTGCGCGAGCTGAATTGAGCAATGGCGGATATGTGTTTCTGTAAAGATTTAAAGAAAATGAAGACGTTTTTAATTGTATGGGGAATTGCATGCTTTAGGAATATTGAGGTCTATTGGAAAATGAGGATTCCCTAAATGACTCTGCATAATGTGCAATGACTTGTGTAGTGAAGTCATATTTGAGTACCCATAAGTACACCAAAACATTTGATTAGGGGGTGCGCGAACCACATTGCAATGTACAAGGGGGTGCGCAAGGAAAAAAGTTTGGGAACCGCTGGCATACATGATGAGGAGGATCCAGACGTCTGAGACACGGCGCTGCTCTTCACGAAGGGCTCGGCGGTGGTTCTGGAGGACTCAATGGTTCTGCTGGAGGATGAGGAGGTCTGCTGTTTGCTTGTCTTGAGTGGCGCTAGTCCTCCCTTTGAGGCGTAAGGTAATAATAATAATAATAATTGTATTTGTATAGCACTGTATCATACAAGGCATGCAACTCAAAGTGCTTAACAAATGGGAAAAAAACATCATTGTTAGATGGATGGATGGATTTAAAAGGAGAGGTAGAGAAGAGAGGCAGAAATAGGAGGAAGGCAGAGGAAGAAAAGATAGATAGAGATTGTAGAGTGAGTCATAAGGTCAACGTAGGTTAGGACCAGGAGTGTGTTGCAATATGCGACCTTGCCTCCTCCACTTGCCTCCTCCACTTGCTTCTCGTCATGATGACATCACTGACAACAGCATTATATTTCAATATCTTGCAAAAGCTCAATTGTAGAGTCTTTTTCTCATTTGCAATTGGGATGGTGAATGAAAAACAGTCCCTCAAAAGTTGTTGTGGCTAGGCTGACAGCTGGGAAACTTTATCGTTTTCTCCACGGAGGAGGGCCCAGGAGGCGGGACGAGGAGACAAGTGCAAGTGGAGGAGGCAAGGTCGCATTTATAAACACACTCAGAGATTGTAGGGTGAGTCATAAGGTCAACGTAGGTTAGGACCAGGATTCTTAACCTTTGAGGCGTAAGGTGTGAAGATCTTTGGGCTGGTTTGCTTTGAGGACTGATCGGAGCAGGTGGTGAAGGACTTGCTGGAGGAGCTGGAACTGGAGGGGAGTGTCTTGTCCTGCAGCTGATGGCCTGAACCTGACAGAGGCGATTTGGACCCGAACGGGCCCGAGCCCGAACCCGAACCAATGGGAGGGAGCACTGATGGCTTTTCATAGGTCGACGTGGTGGTGGTGGAGGTCTGAGGGGTTGTGGAGCTTAGCAGAGTGTTGTTGGTTGCTGTTTTAGCCGGCTGTGGCTGTGACTCGGTACAGTTGACCTTGCCCTAGGGGTGTGCAAAAAAAAAATGATCATGATGACAATTTGATTTCATGAAAAACATAAAATTTTCCTTCACAATATACTGCACCGATTCATGACAAGGTAATCACGATACTTATTTTCCCGGTATACTGCATCGATTCATGACAATGCATTGCAATACTTACTTTCATGACATATACAGCATCAGTTTAGCATCTACTCTCTACTATCATAGGAGTGCACCATAGCCATGCAGTGTAACGGAGGCTAACTAGCAGAGTTGGCGTGGAACGTTAGTAAAACCTCCCTCCCAAAGCCTCATACAGTGTCGATGCCGTTGGACCGGGAGACTAGTCTCTTGGTCCAGCGGTATTGTACTGTGACTCCCATAGACGTGGTGGCGAGTTCGCGCCCCCGAGGGGGACGCAGTGCGCAGTAATACGTCGGGTTACACATGTGTATGTTGGTGTACAGCGGCACCAATTGTGCGTACGGTAGGTGTGTGTATAGAGGTCAAGTGTATTTCAAAATGTGTGCTACAGAGCAGACAAACACACAGGTGACACTCCTTACCGTTCCCTCTGCTTTCTTCTCCTCCTCCTCCCCATTGCTCTTTCTGTTCGGCATAGCCTGCAGCATCCGCTACAGTTTCAGTATGTGTAGGACTATCAATGCTTTATAAACATATTCAATGCAACGTTTCAAAATTACCGTGATAATACTGAAAACCGTGATAATATTGGTTACAATAAGCGTGAGGTGAGATTTTCATACCGTGACACTCCTAACCCTTTGCCCATACCCACCCCTACCGTGCCGCCGTCTGCTTTCTTCTCCTCCTCCGCTTTGCTCTTGCTATTCAGCATGGCCTGCAGCATCCTCTTCTTCTCGTCCCGGATGATCCTCTCGCGCTCCTCGCGACACTGACGCAGCTTGGCGTGACGATCCTTCTCGTACACCTCGAACATGCCCGTGGCGACCCGCATGGAGCGTCCGGGCGCCTCGCGGGCGAAGTCGGCCAGGGGTCGCGGCAGCAGCTGCAAGGGCATGACGCCGCAGCGGGCGCAGGCCTCCAGGGAGCGCGGGCTAGTTAGCACGTAGCGGCTGCCCTCCGCCACGGGGGAGTCGAAGTTGTACAGGTCCAGGTGGAGCTTGACGGCCGCCGCCGGTTCCGAGTTGTTGGGCTGCTGGTTCTCCTTAGAACCCGATGTCTCTGGCTCGGCGGCAGTGGTGGTAGCCGTGGTAACAGCAGCAGAGGTGGTGGTGGGGGTGGTGGTTGCTGCAGGGGTGGCCTCCTTTGTCGTTGTCGTTGCCTGGGTGACCACCGCTGCCGTGGTGCCATTCTCATCCGCAATTCCGGGAACGTTGGCCTCTCCCGCGGCGGCCGGGGTCGCGATGTGCGGGTCACCGGACTTACAGGGGTCCTCAGGTTCCATAGGATCCACCATGACTCACTGAAGGAAAGAGAGTTTAGCAGAGAAGTGATTAGAAGCAACGGGTAGGCCAGGGACGTCAAACTCAGGCCCGGGGGGCAAATTTGGCCCGCGGAACCATTTTATGTGGCCCGCGAGATCATTTCAAATGTGTATTACGGTGGGCCCCCACATCCACCATTAATATATAGAAAATATGAAGGCAAAATTTTGTGCATCACAGGAATTATGAGTGGTCAAGATAGTGTTGGCACATACTAGGACATAGAAGTATACGATAGTATGAGTATAATATGGTGGGAATGTTTTATTTGCCTAGCTTTAAGTCTGCTGTATGCACAATTTTAGTGTATTTCAAAAACTGTATTCGGCCCACGACTTCATCCCAGAGTTTGATTTTGGCCCACTTTGAATTTGAGTTTGACACCCCTGGGGTAGGCAGTCAGGCCCACAGTAGGCTACATCAGTGGTTCTTAACCTGGGGTGCGGGCACCCCCTGGGGGTGCGCCAGAGATTCCAGGGGGTGCGCGGAATTTGGTTTGTGTTGAGGTTGTAGTAACCACAATTCTGCAAGTGAACAATATAATAAGGCCAAATTAAACCAAATGAAAACGTGTTTTGGTCATCTTGTAGCCATTATGGTATTGATTAATGTTTTAAGCAAGAATCATTGTAATTATTCACTTAAATCATTTTTTTTGGGGTACATATTCATGTGTAGAAGTTTGGGTTGGCGGTGCGCGGCTTGTCTTGGACACAGGTAAGGGGGTGCGTTAAGAAAAAAAGGTTAAGAACCACTAGGCTACATGATGCACTGAGCTTTGTGGGTGTTGGTGGTGGTGGTGGTGGTGGGGGGAAATGATACCAGAATACTAAATCTCTGGATATTGGAGATTACAGTGTGCTGTCCAGGGCTTAATAGAGGGGAAAAAATAGGGAGGACTAGAACAGTGTCCATCTTGAGCATCAGGCTATGCATATTTTACGCTTTGTGGTTATGCATCCCTTCTCCCTCTGGGCAATGACATAATCCAGGGCAGGAGAGGAGAGGAGAGGAGAGGCACATGAGATGTAAAGATTCCATAGCCTGCCCTGCTGTTACTGTACAGCAATCGTGATAGGCATCTTTATCATTCCATTTTGGTTCAAGTTCAAATGCGGCTCTCTCAGTGGGCTATCACATAATGTACTCCCTCAACACCACCCACTAGCACCTGTAGTGGTAGCAGCACGTAGCCTACCCAGCCCTAATACCTCATCCAGCCTAGTTGTTTACCTCACCAGCTTACACTTGATTAATTCTATCCCATCAGTGATTTCCCTCTGTAGTAGCGCGCGTTCGCGTCGCCAACGTTTGATGAATCTACACATCCTGGCGAGCGCTCTGCGTATGGCTACGCTGTCATTGTCAAGGTGTTGTTTACATTCTTTAATTTATTTATTCTACACATCTCCTCATATTCAGAATACAATATATAAATACGCTTATAAGGGCCTGGACAAAACAGCTCAGCAATAGCTGACAGCAGAGCAATTCTATTCAGTCGGTCCAGCCGAGTTCTTTATTCTTTATTATACGAGCGATGGAAGCATCTGGCTCCGTCTATAATGAACAGACTACTGACCTTCTAGATCGCCGATTATTCGCAGAATCGATGCTTTGTTCGAAGTCTGTGCGGATGGTGCCTTCTGCAGCCCGCATACTATCCGGTTACCGAGAGAAAGCTTCTGGCGACAATTTGGAGAAATCTCGCATGATAGTGGCCCAAGGCGACGCTGCGACACAGACCGTCCGCTTTCCTTGTGGCATGTCAAAACACGCCTGCGGTATTACTGTAAAGCGCTGGATGTCTGGATGGGTAGCCGTCGCATGCGCCGCGGCCTAATCGCCCTGACTGCGGTCCTTCATTTTCATGTTCCTTCAGCGCGCGACGATTGCAGTCTCTTCAGTCTCCACCTGCTGTTGGCTGCTCTCGCGCATCCCTCACGCTCAAGCACCCAGGCCCCGCCCCCGCATGGCGATGGCAGTGCACTACGGTACAGTACAGTAGGCTATGCTAAAAATATTTCGCCCACTCTCACCTTTGCCCATGTCCTTATTGCATTAGAAATAAAGCGCATTTTCACACTAGGTGTACCGTGGTAGGAGGACCTATACCAGTAGGCCTATCCTGCTGCTGCCAACTAGGGCCTACAACAAATGGCGCACTGTGGATACATGGGACATTGCATAAACTTTATTAGACTGTAGGGTACTATTATATTATAGTATCAAATAACAGGTCACCCACTACTACACAATTAATCAAACTTAACTACCCTTTGCTGCCAACATCAAAAGAAGAATAAAATACAGCAACAATACAGCTAGATTGCAAAATATGAGATTGGGTTTGTGTTAGGCCGGCAAAGTTAGAGTGAGTCGGTTATTATTATTATTATTATTATTACTTTAACAAGGCTCTAATAAAAGAGATCCAATTAATACAATAAATACAATTGCTTAAACAATATCAGAATAAGAGTTGTTGATGGTAAATGTAGTAGGCCTATTACACTAAGCAGATGGCGAAAGTGAAATGACAAGGAAAGTGATTCAAGTATTAAGCTTTGTAATGAATCTGCTGGTCATAAATTCAAGACACTTTTCTATACAAGTGGAAACGCGGTCCCACAGCCCATCGCGGCCCACTGGTGCAAAATTGAAAGTTGTCTGCGGCCCAGGAGGTTGTGAGCGCAGCCGAACTTTGGGCGGCGGCCCTATGGTTCAGAATCCCTGACTTAGGTACCCTAAGCATGGTACCATCCCACCACACTGCTCCCTTGGGGTGACATTGGAGGATGCCCCCTTGCACGGGTGAGGCATAAATGCAATTCCATAGTGTGCTGTGGAGTGCAGTGCCGCAAGGACTTGGAGTTGGAATTTCAGGTGGGCTTTCACTTTCATTAGTAGCCTCTGTACAAGTTGTCTGATTACAATAGAGCACTGTAGAAGAGTAGGGTAGATTCAGTATGAGTGGGACACTTTTTAATAACATGCTGTTTAAACCATCTAAATTCATTAGAATGTTTCCAATGTCTCTGTATTTTCCTTAAATAGGTTGCTGTGGATAAATTAAATAGGACATTATTTCAGTTAATTAACTAATAAAACGCTTTTTTACCCCTTGAAGATCAGCTGACAGCCCCTTAACAAAAACAAATCTTTCAGGTTGAGTGGGACACTTTGTCAGGTTGAGTGGGACAATATTTTGTGATCAAATCTGACATATAGGGGCAATTGAAAATGTTGTTTTAAAGCATATGAGAACATTTATTAGAATGTATTGTCACCAAGTAATACAAAAATCACACATTTGGAGATATTGGAGATATTGGAGATATTTGGAGATATTATGGTTAAGGCCTAACCGCCACCGCCACATGCCCACTGTCGGCACATCCACCCCATATCCACCACTGCAGCAGATATACCATTTTACCTATAACTTTTGAAGTGGGGCACATATTTGCACCAAACTCGGTGTGCTATCACAGTATAACATGTAGATAAACTGGTTAAAATTTTGAGTTAAACACTTTCAAGATGGCCAACTTTTCAAGATGGCTGACTTTGGTTTGTGCAATTGCAGTTGACATGTGCATTTTCTTAACAAAACAGCATTTTGTGAGCAAAATCTTATCTGGTTTGCTATCACTTCATAAGAGATACATTTAGTAATTACATTTTGGAGGTTTCAAATGCTCAGGATGGCAGTAATTTTGTAAAAACCTGAGATTTGGGGGGTTCATGGTATACACGTCTGGCTGTGGAGGATAGGCCCAGGTGATTTATAATGACACTCACATTATGATCCATTAAAACCTAAAATATATATTCTTACCCCATAAAGGATAGAGTTATCACCATTAGGGTGCAGAAATACCCAGTCACTTGCATGGTGTGAATTATATGAGGTTCAAGAGGTCACGCAGCTTGAAATAAAAAAGGATAATCTTTGTGATGTCAGGCCAACAAAATCATTGTTTCTTGTCCACTAGACATTCAGCAATAATCCAGTAATAATATCTGTGATTGGCCAAATAAATGTAGGCCTAACCCTTTATTTGACCAATAACCTTAAGTGTCCCACTCAACCTGACGTCCCACTCAACCTGAATCTACCCTACTGAAAACTCATCCAGTGCAAGGTTGTTATCTAACCTCCAAGCATGTGTACAATATATGAACTAAAGTCTGTCTTCTAATTTTGCATCTGTAATAGGAAACATTGCTGAAATGAAAATTGAAGTGTTGAATTGCAAGTTCAGTTGTAAATAGTATAGGCCTACTTGAATTAAATGCTTGAATAAAAGTGTGTCATGTAAGTGTGAATTTTTTGTAAATAAAAGCCATTGACTTCAGTTCATCATAATGATTTTATTCTGAAAGCAGATTCATCTTATCATGCGAAAATCAGGGTCATTTAATGTGAAATCAGACACTTTGGGGCCTGACCAACACAGGCTTCAATACAACTTTGGTGTGTCGTTTTAGTGGCAAGGTAGGCCTAGAGACCCAGAACTGCATTTGGATGAATCTGGCAGTAATAATAAGAAAGTTTTAATAATGAGGATAGAACACTACACGTTCATGCTTGATTGTGTCAGTCAATTTAAGTCACAAAGAAATTGATGTTGTTTGAAAGCTCTTGTCTGGCTCTACAATTACACAAAGACCATGGAACACAACTGTTATAGAAGTATGAATTATGAGATAGCCTATTAAAATATTAAAAATTGAGTAAAAAAAAGCTATATTTATAAAGCAATATAGTAAGATATGGGCTAAGGATTGGGTAAAGATGAATGGAATTCGATTCAAGGGCGGCGCCAGAGAGAGTAGAGAGATACTTTAAGAATCTCTGGCGGCGCCATTACTTTTTGGTGTCCATGGTTACAAGGGTAGCACCATTACTATTTTGGTAGCAGTTGCTAATGCTAAATCATTCGGAAGTGCAGTGGGGCAGTCTGACAGCAACTAGCAGACTGGAAATCCTATGGTAGCCTGAAGAACACCGATATGGCTGGGGTTAATGGGTGAGGTAATAAGGTGTATATCGGGTATTGGTTAGGCTCCAGTCCCTGGAGTAGTGTGGGATTAGGTACCTTGCTCAAGGGCACTTAACCCCTTAGCGCAGTGCCTATGTTATAACCTTACAGTCGCCAAAATTGTAATGGCTATGTCTACTTACAGCTCTCTGTACTGCCATAGGAATGTTTTTATGGTGTAGTTGAGTATTTTCAGCAAATAGTTAACAGGGTCGCCGGCAAACCCATCTGCAGTAAGAGGCTACGCCATGGCTGGAGATGTAGGGAGAGGTAAGGTGGTATTCGAACCTGAAACCCTCTGATCTTAGAACTATCTCCCTAACCATTAGGCTACGACTGCCCAAACTAGATCTTGCCAGAGTACAGGTCAGCCACCAGAGCTGCCCTCTGGACCGCCACCTCCTGGTCTTCCCTCATGGTGTCTCGTATCCACGGCAGGTAGGCCGAGATCTTGGTGCTGACGGCATGTCGTCTTATGGCGCACGCCATGTTGTTGGAGACCACACCGCCGATGTAAACCCTGTTGGTCTTAGCGTTCTGGAACACCATGGCGCTGCCCGCGTCGTTAAAGCACGTGTTCATGAAGTGCTCGCTAGGGCCCGTGCAGAACTTGGTGTCGTCTATGACGGGATCGGAAGGCTTCGTGAAGCTGGCGCGGCACTCCTTGCGCGACACGACGGGCAGCTTGAGGTGCTTGATGGCGCTGGGAAGCTCGTGAATGATGCCCTGGTCCCAGGCGCCAAAGATGGCCGCGACCCCTGGCGTCTCCTCCTCCTCATCGCCTTGCTCGGGGAGAGGGATGGGCATCACCGTCTGGTTGAAGGCCACCGGCGCGCTCAGCTTGATCAGCGCGACGTCATTGGCCCATTTGGATGAGTTTTGGAACCCAGGGTGCACAAACACCTGTTGGCAAAGAGAACAGACGTGGCCATTGGTGAATTGATAATCACATCATGACTTCACTCAGAGATGGACTGAGCCGAAAAAATAAGTCCGGGCATTTTCAGCCAAGCCCCAGTTCATCAGGCATTGAGAGATACAACAAAGCACGAGTAAACATTTTTAGTCATCTAAAATGAGTTATTTTGACCACAACAGCCAAAATGAATATTTAAATCTGACTGAGAGGTCGGCATGAGGACTAATACCACAACATGAAAGGTTGACCTGTTTGCCCTATGGTCAGTCCAGCCCTGACTTCACTGAAGGTCACAACAATGTGTTTTGAAAAGCTGTAGGCTTTTTCTCATCACCCTGTCTGACAGAGCAAGATATTTCAAAAGACACAAATCTGATCACAATAAACATATTATTAATGATGACTTTGGAATAGAACAGAATATAATAGAAAATAATAGAATAGAATTCTGTTTTGACATTCTACATCATAATAAGGGACTAAAACATGATTAGAGGTTGGAAAATGTAGGTGTAATGTATGTACGTTTGTATACTGTCAATGTCTAATTGTCTGTGTCCACACCTAGAGTCTAGAGTCTGTCTGCATGGGAAAGTAAGAAACGTAATTTCAATTCTTTGTATGACCAGCGCATGTAAAGAAATTGACAATAAAACCGACTTGACTTGAAAGCCTCAACCTGCTTAAAAAACAAAAACAAAAGTTGCATCCAAATTGTAAGATTCCTCTCATGCACACCTTTTCGACTGGCACCTCTTTGGAGGGCCATGCGTCCTCGAATTTGGCCACGCCCACGTAGACCTTGGGCACCGGCGTCTTCTTGCTGTGCTCCATCAACAGATTCCTCCCTGACGTCACCACCCAGCGGTCGGACAGCAGAGCCCCGCCTCCGTAGACACCAAAGAAGTCGCCCTCGTCAAGATACACCATCACCTGCCACGGCACCGTCCGCGACGGACCGCTGGGCTTGGGTTTGGGTGGCGGTGGGGGAGGAGGACCTCGTTTTCCTGTGGAAGTATTACATTACATTTAGCAAACACTTTTATATATTACATAATCAGAGCATACAGTACTGTACATCACTTGCAGATACAAAGTACACAGGAAATAATAATAATAATAATAATAATAATAATAATAATAATAATAATAATAATAATAATAATAATAATGGCCCGGCTGTAGCTCAAGTGGTAGGGCACTGCAGTGCTACACCGGCAGCCCGGGTTCGATTCCGGCCCGGGTCCTTTGCCGTCCCTTCCCTTCCCCGTCTCTCTCTCTCTCCCCACTTGCTTCCTGTCTATCTCACTGTCCTGTCACGATTAAAGCAGAGAGGCTCTATGGGAAATACGAGAGAGGAATCTCGCAACTTTTTCCGGGTGGTACTGTCCACTAAGTGGCGCCATCCAGACAGCGCAGAGGAGCGCCAAGGAGCGCAGAGGCTGTTAGAATGAATGGGGTCCCATGGAGCTCAACCACGATGCTGCCATTGCTTTGGGAGAGAATTGGTATCATCGTTTCATTTTATTCTTCCCAAAAGCAGGATAAATTATCCTTTCAAACAGCACTTAGTTTGAATGTTTAAACTAGGTGGATCTTTGTAAAATTCGTCTTTATTGTCAATATGAAATCACGAGTGGCTTCACACACTGCGTTTGGATTGGTCGACCGCCTGCATTGCTGTGATCACGACGGCTGTAAAGCAATTTTGTTAGCAAGATGCTAGCGGAGCCTGACTCATAAATGCCAAAGCTGTAAGAAATCAGAAGGACATAACTCCCAGGTTATTGTACATTTAATTTAAATCCACATTGGTTTCTCAGAACTTACAGTAATATTGTCAAGTTTCAGCTGACAGCGAGGACAATTGTCAGTAATTAGCGCCAGCCTTATGGGCACTACTGTCTCGACAGAGATCCCTAGGTGAAGTGCCGGCACGGGTTGGAGGGCGAGATAGGACACTGTACTGTATGTAAACCCACTGTGATTAAAGGCTCAAAACTGGAATGTCAACATTCGTGTGTACCGCAGTTTGCGGTCACTAGGGGCATCTAGATTTGTACTCTAGCAATGGTGAAGAATCTTTTGAAAAGTCCTGGTTCCAGTTTATAATCCAGATCACCACCAGAATGTAATTACTTGTTCCTTGGGTCATTTCCAACAACTCCACCAAGTTTCATCAATGAAATAGCGATCCAATTCTGGGGCCAATGTCTGCCTTGGACAATTTAACCATTCGTTACACCCTGATGGCGGGCCTGACATTTTACTTATCATTTATTTGCAGTTTTGTAAAATAAATACACACTGTTTTTACTGTTACTTTTTATATATTTGCATTTTTTGCTATAATTGAAGTGAGGGAAATCCGTTCATTATTTTTTGTTCCTGCTGACAAACAAACAGACAGACAGAGAAACCAACGGGACCGAAAACATAACCTCCTTAGCAGAGGTACAGTAATAACATTCACACACACACACACACACACACACACACACACACACACACACACACACACACACACACACACACACACACACACTCACACACACACACACACACACACACACACACACCTTCCACCTTACACTCTGACTTAATTTATGTTCACAGAGCACAGAAAGACAAAAGCACACGGCATAAGTACAGTATATGGCCCAGATGTTTGGGTCTGATTGGCTGTACAGTCCCAGATGTTTGGGTCTGATTGGCTGTACACAGTACCAGATGTTGGGTCTGATTGGCTGTATAGTCCCAGATGTTTGGGTCTGATTGGCTGTACAGTACCAGATGTTTGGGTCTGATTGGCTGTACAGTGCAGTACCAGATGTTTGGGTCTGATTGGCTGTACAGTACCTGGGCGGGGCTCTCTGAGTGACACTGCTGTGGCCCCATGAGGGCTCCAGGCCACCAGGGCCACCACTGCTATCATGGAGGACCTAGAGGCAGACACATTACACTACACTACACTACATTACATTACATTACATTACATTACATTACATTACACTTAGGACCTGGAGGCAGACACATTACATTACATTACATTACATTACATTACACTGCTATCAGGGAGGACCTATGGAGGCAGACACATTACATTACATTACATTACATTACATTACACTGCTATCAGGGAGGACCTATGGAGGCAGACACATTACATTACATTACATTACATTACATTACATTACATTACATTACACTGCTATCAGGGAGGACCTATGGAGGCACACAGATTACATTACATTACATTACATTACATTACATTACATTACACTGCTATCAGGGAGGACCTATGGAGGCACACAGATTACATTACATTACATTACACTTAGCTGACAACGTTTTAACCTATGGAGGCAGACAGATTGTACACAAAACATTCCCTCTGAATACACTCCTTTGTAAATAACTGGTTACAAAAGGAAATAGGCTACTTGATAGTAATCATACACTATTACCAAAAGTATTCGCAAACCTGCCTTGACCTCCATATGATGACCTTAAATGTGAAAACACATAGCTATTGCTGATAAAACCCATAACTTCACTTTTGTCATGTGTCCCCTGTCATGTCTGATTTCATGCATTCAGTCAGTTAACAATTTTTGGTGAGGCTAAAAATGAACCAATGTCAAGTGCAATTGTATAGCCAAGATATTCAGGAAATGTCCTTACCACATGGGTTTGAAGATCTTGAAGTGCTCGAAGTGTATCTGTGAGTCTGGTTCCAGCTGTTCTTCTGTCATTTAAGCAGTGAGCACAGCTATTTATATCAAGCGACAGTGGCTCAATCACCCCACCACTGACAGGAATCGGTGAATAAAGAAAACAAAAACAAGACATCAGGAAAATCCGAGTGTTGTCATTCAGGACATTTTGCAAGATCAGGTCAGCTTCAGAGCTATGATAACTGGCGGACATAGGCCTAATTATTACGCAACAGGACGGGGTCTTGAGTTGAGACAGAGTGAGAGTAGGGGAAGTTGAATTTGCAAAAGGGTCAACTGTCAGTAAGTGAAGTGAAGAGTACAGCAATACTATGAGTGTCCCACATTGCACAAGAGTAGGCTACTCACTGATTCAAATATTTGCACACTATCGTCAGTGTTGCCTTGCTCTGTTTGCCATTCCTGTGCAAGTGGGCAACAGTCAGATAGGCCAGCTCTGAGGGCTTGACACACACACACACACACACACACACACACACACACACACACACACACACACACACACACACACACACACACACACATACACATACATAGGCCTACACACACGCGCAT
This sequence comes from Engraulis encrasicolus, assembly GCF_034702125.1. NCBI lineage: Eukaryota > Metazoa > Chordata > Actinopteri > Clupeiformes > Engraulidae > Engraulis > Engraulis encrasicolus. Next base: position 284,829 of record NC_085875.1, on the reverse strand, counting down.
GACACACAAATGCGTACGTTCGCTCGCTCGCGCACGTACATGCACGGACACACACGTGCGCGCGCGCGCACACACACACACACACACACACACACACACAAAGCAACAGGGTTTAGGTTACACACATGAGTGATTAGGCCTGTGTAGGGTGCTAGATTAAGTGTTTGTTCCCGCGTGCACCACTACATGTTTTGAACAAATGTAGACCAATCTGATTCGGAAAAGCAGCATGTTAGAATCATACTTTAAGAAAAGTGTTTCATTGCCCCCTTCTGGTGGTCTGACAAACAGTGTGCTGCGGACTATCTCACCAAACACATGTAGTAGGCTAGGGATGTAAATAAAATCGAAATGTACCGATGTATCGGAAGTATCGGTACCGGTATTAATACCGTATCGTATCGTCATGAAGGCTGTGATTTACACCCCTAGTAGTAGGCTAGATTACAAGACAATTACTGTGAACAACAGAGCATAACGAAAGTGCACACGTTTAATCAGCACCCTTAAACTAGAGCCAGAAAATAGGCCTATCGAAATAACCTTGCTCTGCCTGGTAGACTATTTGATAGGCCTATGCCAGTTTGAATTTCATACACCAGCAACAAATTGTCTACAAGAAGACTTGAATAGTTAGGGACAGCGAGATACTTGTGTAATTATTGGATAAGTAGTCACAGTGGCAAAAATGAGTTTGCGCAGTTTGACTGTGGCTTTTAACGTGACACAAACAGGCTTTTGTCACTGACTTCACGCGAGTGTTTATATTTGCAGACTTCACGCAACCGGAAGTAAACTCTGGCATGAGGTTTGGTAAGTGTTTCATAAATGTTGTGCGGTAAATGTAGTGTTCATTTGTATCTTGTAAGAACACTATATTACTCCACGTATAGTGTGATCACTCTGAACACAAGAGTACTTTTATACGGGTGACGTGGAAAGTGCTTTTGAGCTGCGATACATTTGCTTGAGATATAAGAAGAATTTGGCATGAAATTACAGGTCAAGCAGCTAGCGTCATGTAACTAAGGTTGAACTAGGCACTTCATGAACCCGATAGAAAACTGTGAGCATATACTTCACAAGAGAGATTATTTTCACCACGATCATTGATGATTATCCCTGATGAATGACAGCAGCTGTCTGCTCGTGTAGTATACTATGCATTGCGGGTACTGCCAAGTTATGTGTCGTTTAATCGACCTTCAACAGCAGCAGCTGACAGGACATGCTGTACGAGCGATGATTCTCCATCTACTTTCATAACACCAAGCGGCTTGGTGTTATGAAAGTATGGTCCAAGCCAATAGCTCATAGTCACATTCACATTATGATGCTTTACGAGGACAAAAAAACAGCACTAATTCAATCATCTGTTGTTGTACTGTTTGTGTTGTACTGTTTTGCCAAGCAGATAACCTGCTCTTGATTGTGTTTGTGGATCGTTGTGTGTTGTCTGTACACATAGCCAGCGTAACTCCTTAACGCTGTGCCTCTGCTATAACCTTATTGTTACCAAAAAAGTAATGACTAATTGTTAATCTAAGACTCCATGCATTGTCATAGCAATGTTATGATGGTCTAGTTCAGTGGTTCTCAACCTTTTTTGAACAAACGCCCCCTTGACCTCATCACAAGCCTCCCAACGCCCCCTTGACTCCACCATAAACCTGACAACGCCCCCTTCGTATTAAAAAATTAAATGGACTAATGCACCCCTATGGCAACTAAGCACCATCCCCTCTTAGCTGTATTCTTCTCAATGTCCCCCTAGAGCTCCGCAACGCCCTCTGGGGGGTGGTACCACCCCCGTTGAGAAACACTAATCTAGTTGACTGTTTTCCGCAAAATGTGAGTGGGCCCATGGATGCTGCCATCTGCATTAAGAGGCTACACTAACCTGCACTTCATTGTCTTTAACCTGACCATGTTTTTTTTCCTGTTTTCCTCCACAGCAAAGCCTCCACACAGGGCCACCAGATGTTCTCCTCACTCCTGAAGATCTCTGCATACGTGCAGAAGTACCGCACGCCCGTGCTGCTGGTCGGCTGCGGCGGGGTCTTCGCGGCCAACATCTTCTACCATGCCTTCCCCAACGGCACCTACAGGAAGCTGTACCAGGCCTGGAGCAAAGGCGAGCCCGCCAGCCTCTCGGAGAAACTGGAGGAGGTGACAGATTAGTGCAACACACACATTTTATAACCAAACACATTTTATAACCATTATGAAAAGTTCATTAAATACCACTCAAAGGCAAACCCGCCAGCCTCTCGGAGAAGCTGTAGGAGGTGACTGATTAGTGCAAAACACATTACCTCCGCCAAGGAGGTGATGTTGTCGGTCGCATTGGTTTGTCTGTCTGTCTGTCAGCAGGATAACTCAGAAACTATGAATGGATTTTGATAACATTTTGTGGAGTTGTTGGAAATTACCAAAGGAAAAAGTGATAAAATTCTGCTGGTGACCAGGGAACCAGCACCTTTTTAACAATTCTTCACCATTGCTAGCCGAGGAGTCTCCACGCCCCTAGTGACTGCAAATTTAATTGCAGCACAGGGTGAAACATTTCAGTTTCTAACACCACAAAAAGAAGACAGAAAGACTTAAAATGAAAATAGGGTGTAACATTGTCAAATATTCTATCAAACATCTTCCTTGGCAGAGGTCTGCGCTCTCTGAGTGCATTTCTAGTTTTATAATGTATAACATTTAGCAAACCGTTCAAGGTCTGTTTTCTTTTCTAACCTGCCTTGACAGAAAGATTTAAAGATACTACACAGTTTAAAGTTGTCATCAATTATGAGTCATTGACATTGTTTTAATCCTTTGTTCTGAAATTTTCTTTAAGATAATAATGCTTGGCTGTAAAAATGGTAACCTCTTGTAAATGGACTGCATCCATATAACGCCTTTTCACTACTTCAAGCACTCAGAGCACTTTACATTGTATTTCTCACATTCACTCAATTTGGGGTTGTGTATCTTGCTCAATGACACTTCAATGGGGTCAGGCAGATGGGGTTTCGAACCAGCAACCTTCTGGTTTCTCCTCTACAGCTGAGCCAACAAATGTATTGTGTGCGATGTGTGTTGCAGGTGTTCCAGGCGGTGTTGAAGGATTGCACTGTGGGCTCCTCGGACAACTACACCGCCTTCGCCTCCTTCGGATTCGCCCCGATCGGCGCCGGCGTCCCCTGGCTGCCCGCGGGCGCCCATGTGGGCATCCCCGCCAACTTCAACAGCTCGGCCGACGACCTGGGCGGCATCACCAACCGCACCATCCTCATCAACGGCAAGGTGGGTTGACGAACAGCTGTTCTTATAGGCGCTGCTCTTACTCTATTGTGCATGTAAGGTACAGGTGGGTTGACAAACAGCTGTTCTTATAGGCGCTGCTCTTACTCTATTGTGCATGTAAGGTACAGGTGGGTTGACATTGACAAACAGCTGTTCTCATAGGCGCTTGTCTTACTGTATTGTGCATGTAATGTACAGGTGGGTTGACAGTGACAAGCAGCTGTTCCCATAGGCGCTTGTCTTACTGTATTGTGCATGTAATGTACAGGTGGGTTGACAAACAGCTGTTCTCATAGTGGCTGCTCTTGCGCTGACTGCACTCCTGTGTGGTGAGAACGAATTTCCCCTTGGGGACAGTAAAAGTGTATCTATCTATCTATCTATCTATCTATCTATCTATCTATCTATCTATCTATCTATCTATCTATCTATCTATCTATCTATCTATCTATAGTATAGTCATAGGAAAAAAATAATACTCTCTTCGAAATATCTTACTTTTCTGTCAAAATTGGTCATAAAACATGGTCTCATCTATCTATCTATCTATCTGTCTATCTATCTATCTATCTATCTAAGGAGGTGGAGTGGGACAGTGAGATCGGCATCGTGCTGAAGGACGCGCTGGTCTTCTCGCCGGAGGCCAAGAAGTTCGCCATCGCGCGCGAGGTGGTGCGCCTGGAGGGGGCGGGGCCGGTGCTCCACGCCGCCGTGGCGCCCGCCTGCCTGGCCGGCATCTTCGTCAACAGCGTGGTGCTCAAGCAGGTCTTCGGCCTGTACACGGGCTCCATACTGGCCCGCGGCGCCGTGAACGCGGTCATGCTGGGCCTGGGCGCCGCCTTCTACTTCCTGGCCGCGGACGAGATCAGCCAATGGGTGGACTACCGCTCGGACCGGCGCGCCGCCAGCCTCTCGCCGGAGTACGCCAAGGGAGGACTGGAGTTCTACGACAAGATCATCACGCGGAACAAGACGCTGCGGTCGCTGATGGGGCGGAAGGGCGAGGAGATGTACGCGCCCAGCGGCAACCTCTTCCCTGCCAACGCGTTCAGTCTCAAGCACGCGCCCTACACGGCGCGCAGAGAGGGCATCGCCACTCTTTTAAAAGAACAGAAAATGTGAAAGAGACATTTGACCCAAATTTGACACATGTGAAAGAGACACTTGCCTCAATCATCACAGTGCATCAAATGCTTTATTATTTATTATTTTGTTTTTCACCATGACTTTGTCATGCAATTTGTTCACAGCTGTTTGTACAAGCTCGAGCACCAGATTTTTTTAGTTGGGACATGGACAAGTCTACATTGATGATACTAGCATAGAAAATGGGAATGCTGCTGGAAAAAAGTCAGTTTTTATATAATATTCCAAGTGTCAATCCTGGGTTCAAGAAGTTTAAAAAAATGCCACATTTTCCGAAAGCTTTGCGGAGCATTTGACACTTTTATCCAATGCGACTTACAGTTGTTTTAGTGCAGGCATGGGCAGGGTATTGGTTACAGTCCCTGGGGCAATGTGGGGTTAGGTGCCTTGCTCAAGGGCATCTCAGTGAAAGGCAACCCTCTGATCTAAGGCCTATCTCCTTAGCCACCACGCCAAGGCTGCCCCTCGTCTTATCCAGAGTTGGCTTGATGAAAGATGTGAGTGACAAGGTTTTTACTCTCTTAACCCAGGGTTGGCCCCCCCTGGCATTTTATTTCAGACATATTCTGCTGTATAAAATGTACCACGTCGAAAGCCCACATGTGTTTGATGTTTATTTGGGTCTCTGCTGTATCAGCAAATGTGTTTTGGTAACTCCCCATCATGAACAATAAAAGTTATTCAGCCTACTGCAACTGTATTCACTATGATTACTCTTACTGCACATCACCAGCACCTGGACAGTGGTTGTGCACACTGCACAGGGACGTTACTTTGTGTATTCACTATGTTCTTGAGACAGAACAGAGAATTCTCAACATTCCTTCTTAAGAAATGACTGCAGTGTTACTAAAAGCTGGGACTTAGGACATATTCAAAGCAGCTTCGATCATCCTTCAATTTGGAAGGGAAATGTTTTTTTTTCACCCGATGTCAGAACAGGGTGTATGCAGGGTTTTAAAAAGTATTAAAAGGTGATAAATTCAAAAGCCAACATTTAATGACCTTAAAAGTTGTACATTTCCTCAAAAGGTATTATTTTTTGAAAAATGTGGTATTTTTTAGTGTTACCATTTTGATCAAAAAATCTTTTCACAAAGCAGTGATTCGCGCAACTGTACCCGCACTGCTCCCTTTCGGTCATCTTTTTTGCAAAAAACGAAAATGTATTGTAATGCTAAGGAGGTAGATTACAAATGATGTCTTGTTAATACTTGCATCGGAGTGTCGTGATGGTTGTTAAAAAAGTCTAAAGGTAGTGAAAAGGGGTATTAAATGGTCGTAAATTTGAATTCAAGATTTGTGTATATACCCTGCAGAAAGCACAGCGTTTAAGCTCTGCCCAACTCCTGTGTCCCGCCCAAGTGTCATGATTTTACCATGCATAATAATGGCTACATCAGCAGTTTCAGCCTGGCCACTACAGTATTTCCCATTCCTTATCCCTGAGGCAGTCAGATTTTCATCATATTTAGGGCATGGAGGAGAGCTGAAACATTTTTCCCTGCTATGTGTTCGGTTTACATATACATATGTATGTATGTATGTATTATTATGATGATTTTATTATTATTATTATTAAAATTATTATTATTATTATGATTATTATTATTGAGTTATTACTGGTACGTTTATTACTACTGCAATGGTTTGGGTAAGAATTGGTCATAGTTGCCTTTTCCAGCTAGATGGCACTGTTTGTCAACTTTTGTTTTGTCACCTGTAATTAAATACCATGGCAAACCTAATGGAGTTGTACAGAGACATCAAACCCCTTGGTACGAGAACAGCAGGGGTCTTGGTAGTATTTTTGACCTCGCACAGTCTAAGAAAACCCATATCTGCTTATATAAATAGAAACCACTGACTGATTCAATATGTCAGGAGCCATTAAATGTTCTATTTTTGACAAATTTGTTTTAACTGGCAAGTTTCATCAAGCATATTAAAGTAGCGCCGCGACATTGTACTCAACTTAAGAGTGTAATTACGCCTAACAAGCATGCATTTCTCCAGCACAGCACGCACGCACCGCTCCCAGACCCTCACGAAAGGTAGGCTAGGTAGATGACAGATCCAACAGGGTCTCATTATAGGCCCATGAGAGACTGCTGAGAGACCCTGATCAGTTTTACAGCTCTGTTTAATTGTGCAGTAAACATTTCGGCGGCTTGTCTCCGTCTGTGTAATTTTTCCACAGTTGAGCGTGTGTGTTTGTGTTTGCCCAGTTTTAATGGATGTTCGTTGTTAACAAGAAATCCCCCGCCTCCCACCCCCACTCCCTTCTTTTCTGTTCCAGTAATTAGTTTACCTTGTTATAGACCACAGGCATCAGAGTACACACGAGGCGACCCACCCTTGTTTTTATAACTTCATTACGTTTTTTGGTTCTGTTGGGTGGCTTACATTAGCAACAAGGTCTTAACACAGTACAAGGTATTGCATGGACATTTACACAAAAATGGAAGTTAACGTTCATATATGGTACTAGATTTATTATTTTACTGGTATGTTCTGAATACATTTACATTTAAATAAAATACATACATACTACATTACAAGCACCAAAAACATTGCCAGCACAAGTCTCCTGCTTCTGAAGATGGCATTTTCTTCAGATACTCTGTGGCATTCAGTCTGAAATCAAGTCATTGAAGCAAAGGGGAAGATTCACATCAATGTTTCAAATGTACACAGGCCAGAGGTATGCCAGAATTCACAGGCCAGTAATACCTCTAGGTGCTCGCTGGCTGCTCAGTCTTTCCTTCATATTCCTCCATACTCATTTTACCACCTTAAAAACATGTCTTTTTTAAAAGATAGTTTTTGGTTTTTTTTAGACTTTATTATGGACAGGACAGTATGAGAGGAAGCGAATGGGGAGAGAGACGGGGAAGGGTTGGCAAAGGACCCGGGCTGGGAATTGAACCCGGGTCAGCCGCATGGCAGACGAGTGCCCTATCGGTTGGCCACGGCAGGGCCTCCTCCATATTCATGTTACCGCCTCAAAAACATGTCTAAACTTAGGCGTTATCAAAACATGGTCTGGAGAAGCTAATAGATACCTTTACCATTTTTTTCTAGTAGGGTTTATTACTGCAATAGCCTTTTTACCGGCCTCCCAAAAAGATCATCAAACAGCTTCAACTAATCCAAAATGCGGCAGCAAGGGTTACAAAAACAAAGAAGTTTGATCACTCATTACTCATTACTCCAGTTTTGGGATCGCTGCATTGGAGCTACAAAATTGATTTCAAGGCATTGCTTCTTGTGTTTAAAATCATCAAATGTGATGGGACCCAGCTAGTAGCTACTGGATATGTTTCAGCGGTATGCACCAACCAGGTCACCAAGGTCAATGGAGAAGAATTTGCTGGTAATTCCAAAAGTCAGAACAAAGTGGAGAGGCAGCCTTTAACTCCTACGCTTCAAAACTTTGGAACCAGCTTCCAGATGATGTAAAAAATGCACCCTCTATTGATAGCTTTAAATCTAGACTCAAGACGAAGCTGTTCTCAGATGCCTTCCCCTAGCAGCACTAAATTATATGATTAAAAAAAAAAATCTTATTATTTGATGTTTTATCTTAATATTTTAATTTTCTTTGACTCTAATTGTTTCTTTGTTTATTTTTTATTTTTTTGTGAAGCACATTGAATTGCACCTGTGTATGAAATGCGCTATACAAATAAACTTGCATTGCCTTGTCTCCATATAGCCTATAACCATCCATGCAATTCAATCGGTCAGTCCAAACACAATACAGTATAGCACAGCAGAACACCCTGCATGGGAGGGAGACTGGAGAATATTAACTGTTAAGTTAAAATGTAAAAAAACAAACAAACAAACAAAATACAGTTCACAACAATCAAAGGCCAAAGTCTAGATTACAATTCATAGGGGACATTCGTAGATGCAATTATTGATACCGCAGTAGATACAATTCACGTAGGACCTTTGCCACCATTCAAGTCCAGTCACCAGAGACCTGCCCAGCACAACATACAAAGGTCAAAGGTCAACAAGACCAATGACTGTGCAGAAGCTCAGAGCAGTGCATGAACTGTGGCGCACGTCACATGCAGGGCCAGATTAAGACGGCCCGGTGCCCCTAGGCTACAGGTTGCTGTGGGGGCCCCCCAGAAGGCAAATTTTGCAACAAATTTACATAGAAAGTGTCATAATTATGAGCTGGGAATTAAGGATAACTTGCCTAACAACTGTAATCAAAACAATCAATAACAATTCCAAATTTTTTCACTTTTGACTGATCAGGGGACCCCTGGCTGGTGGAGGCCCTAGGCTGCAGCCACATCTAGCCTGTGCGTTAATCCGGCGCTTGGCACATGTCACGTTCACATATAGCTGTGCGGGTGTTCAGGCACCAAGTCAAGTGCTGAAGGTGTGGAAGTTGGTCTTGTTGTGTAGTGGTATGCCCTCGGCTCCACGGAACTCCGCTGCGATGTCTTCGAACGTGCGGCCTCGCGTCTCTGGCAGACGAAACAAGGTGTATGTGAAGGCCACGATGGCCATCGTCATGAAGATGAGGTACACGTAAGGTCCAAGCAGTTTCTGGAAGGACAATAGAGGCGAGACCAACATTTGGGATCACATTTTCTTGTAACTACAAAACACATCAACAGACACATCTTCATCTTCAACAAATTGAAAAACATCAATATGAGGTTCATGAGTTCATGAGTGAAACAATTAGTTTAAAGGAAAAACAAATGTTGTCTTTGCAGGTGGTCTGTGACATTCTTTAGATCAGTGATTCTCAAAGTGTGGTCCGGGGACCACTGGTGGTCCACGACAGAGGTCAAGTGATCCGCAAGGGGATTTCTGCTTTTCCAAGACAAGATAGTAGTAAGCTATATTTGTAACATAATTACAAAGGTAAACATAGCTGAAGTCATATTTTCAACACAATAAGACAGACTTGTAAATGTGAATAAAAAGTATGTGATCTGCATCGAAATGAGTAGTGTTGAATTAGCACCCCTCAACTGTCAATTCAGTTACCAGGTGGTCCCTGAACATTTTTGGGGGGACAAAGTGGTCCTCAGTCTGGAGGAGTTTGAGAAACACTGATTTAGATGAAGGCCTAAACATATTCAAGATTCAAAAACCTAACTTGGATCTTCACAGACGCGTACATACAGTACATAAAACAACAACTTACGAAAAACGGGGGGAAGAGTAGTGCCAGCAGGAACTTACGAATAGCGGGGTGAAGAGTAGTGCCAGCAGGAACTTACGAATAGCGGGGGGAAGAGTAGTGCCAGCAGGAACTTGCCGCCCCAGTTGAGCATACTGGTGAAAGCCATGGCCATGGGACGAGCCGATTGGTCGAAGAGTTCGGCCGCAATAAACCAGGAAATGGGGCCCGGCCCCACCTCGTACGCCGAGATGAGGAAGAACACCACAAACACGTGCAGGCTCCGCACGTCTGGCACCATGTGCTGATGGGGGACACAACAAGACACAGGAATGTGACAAAGTGCTAATGGAGACACAAGACACAGGTGAGCCATTAAGGACATTAGGAAGACACAATAGACAGGTACATCAGTAAGGACAGGTGCTAAGTCAGTGGTTCCCAACCTATGGGTCGGGACCAAACCTATGGGTCACCAAAGATCCGCAGCGGGTCGCGAAGCCCTTTTGATTTTAAGGTGTTTAATTTTAATACCATATATAGCCCCTGTTGACTAAATGACAAAGCATTTAAATCAATGCATAGAAGCAACAAAATGTAAGTGATACATCAAACACTTATTCTATAAATTCAAATTGAGGAATAAAATGATAACTAATGAGTTTTCGCAGGAAACAGAGTCTCTCGTGCGGGCACTCGCGTGTTTGGGTCACCAAAGCTTACAATGGTAAAAATATGGGTCCCTGAAGAAAAACTTTGGGAACCACAGGTGCTAATGGATACATACAGTAAGACACAGATACAAAGACATAGACCACAAACACATGTGCTAATGGCGGATACAATAAGACACAGGCATGTCACAATGTGCTAACAGGGACACAAGACACAGGTGCGTCAGTAAGGACATTAGGAAGACACAATAGACCACGAACACGTGCAGAATCTGCACTTCTGACACCATGTGCTAATTTGGACACAAGACAACACAGGCATGTTACTATGTGCTAATGGGGCAAGACACGGGTACGGTGTGTCATTGGGGACATTACTAGGAAGACATAAATCACAGGCATAGACATGTCAAGGGAGGAATTCTCTGGTCAATGTGAAAAAAACAATGGCTCCTACTCAGTATCTACTCCTATTCTCTCCTTGTCCTTGTGTCCTCGTTATGATGTCGTAAGAGCTCATTGACGATAGAGGTTTAATTCAATATCCCTCAAAAGTGCAATTGAAAGGTAGTTTTCTCATTTGTTATTGGGATGTTTTGAAAAAGGGGAAAAGTGCCCCAAAAGTTGTTGTGCCTAGGCTGACAGTGAAGACCAGACAAAAACACAGGGTGGATAAGGACTTTTTAAATAATAATGTCACCACAATCCATGGGTAAGCGGTTAGGGCGTCAGACTTGTAACTCAAAGGTTGCCAGTTCAACTCGAGAGTAATTAACCAGTGCTCTCCCCCATCCTCCTCCATGACTGAGGTAACCTGAGCATGTTACCATCCCGTGGCCGCACTGTTCCCTTTCAGGCGCCATTGGGGGCTGCCCCCTTGCACGGCTGAGGCATAAATGCAATTTCGCTGTGTGCAGTTAACACTTGTGTGCTGTGTCACAATGACAATGGGAGTTGGAGTTTCCCACTTGGGCTTTCACAGCTTTTTTTGAACACCCTTCCAGGCACGCGAGTCACATGGAACCCAAGTGTGGGGTTGAAAGGTCATGTTTTCCTACGCCATAGTATGTCACACCAGCTCTTGAAGTACCTTTGCGTGTGAATTTGATGCTCTTTTGCATTGTCACATGGCCTTGTACATGTACACAGGGCAGTTACTTTGCAGTTCACTGTTGACTGGAGACTGGGCCGCAGTGGCTATAGTTAATGTGTGTGCTTTTAAGTGGCAGCGGGAGCTTAACAAATTAAGCCGTTATAATAATTTAAAGGTACACTGTGCAGGAAATGGTCAAAAAAGGCACTGCAACTATGCTGCTCATTGAAACTGGGCTGCTTTTGCCAAATTTGATCTTTACATGAAAGTTTACTTAATAAACAAATATTTTCTAGTATGGTCCAAGTAGAGTCATTTTTGCAGCTAAAAATTGCTATTTTTAGAAATTCAAAATGGCGGACCATGGAGAAGATCCCCCTTTTCATGTATGACAAGTGAAAATGTTCCAGTCATAATGAATACTTAGCATCTGATAGTGGTGGTAAGTATTTATGAAAAAGGTAACATTATTGAATGGGCAGCATGAATTCTGGAAATAAGCAACTAAAAGTCTCACACAGTGTCCCTTTTAAAGTTGATCCAGTTCTTTCTAATACCCAATGTCAATATACGTATACTGTATGAGTAAGGACATGTGATGGATTTTCCGGGAACTTGTAAAGATATAAATATATTATAAAAAAACAAGAACCCATTTCCGTGACCTTGATACCGTGATAAAGACTGAACCGTGACTTTTGTGAACCATGCCACCCCTAGTATTTAGACACATGAAGAAATCAGACTCCATATGGGGCCCCGGTGACGGTAACGCTTTACTTTACGGTACAGTAATTACTGTGTACTTCCTGCATAACAACAGGGTAACAGAGAGAAGATACATGGTATCTAGTATTATCTACTCTATCCCACTATTTGAACGCTGTTGCTCGCTGCTTACCTGTATGGAGTTGGTGTGGGGCCCCCTTATACGTCTGAATCTCACTATATCTATCCCACCAGAGAGAGTAGAGAGAGAGAGGTTCCATTGGCTGATTACAAGCATGGAGTTGGTGAAGGGCCCGGCCCCCTCACTGTATGTGGGGTGACTGAGTCCCACTTTACTCTACCCCTCTATTTGAATGCTGCTGCTGGCTGCTTACCAGGATGGAGTTGGTGTGGGGCCCCTTATACATATGTGGGGTGACTGAGTCTGAGTCTCACTATATACTGTATCCCACTATTTAAACACAGCTCACTGCTTACCAGTATGGAGTTGGTGTGGGGCCCGGCTTCCTTACTGTGGGGTGACTGAGTCCCACTTTACTCTATCCCTCTATTTGAACACCGCTCACTGCTTACCAGCAGGGGCATCGCAGCAAAGAGTCCCACTTTACCCCTCTATTTGAATGCCAGTATGGAGTCGACTCCATACCAATATGGAGTTTGTATGGGCCTCCTTATACATATGTGGGTGACTGAGTCTGAGTCCCACTATACTACAGTATATCCCTCTATTTGAACACAGCTGGAGTTGGTGTGAGGGCCCCTTACTGTATGTGGGGTGAGTGACTGAGTCCCACTTTACTCTAACTTCTATTTGAATGCTGTTGCTTGCTAACCTGATTATAATCGACTTTCAAATCTCTTTGAGACTTGGTCTGGCACAGAGCAAAACAATGAATGTTTCCCAAATGGCGTGGTTGACCCGCCTCCCTAGGTTTGCTACTGGTTGACTGGTTTCAGACAAAGTGGGTGGAGTTCCCGATTTTTCAAGAGATCAGAAACAATGTCTACATTCCTCTTTGCCTGACTAGAAGCAACACAGAAGGTGTTGGCCTGGCTACTTGACCCCTGCTTACCAGTATGGAGTCGGTGATGGTCCCCCCTTACTGTATGTGGGGTGACTGAGTCCCACTATACTCTTCCCCTCTACTACACACTGTTGCTGGCTGCTTACCAGTATGGAGTTGGTATGGGACCCCCTTACTGTATGTGGGGTGACTATACTATCCCCCTCTACTACACACTGCTGCTGGCTGCTTACCAGTATGGAGTCGGTGATGGTCATCATCATGTTGCAGAGCGCTAAAGACAGGAAGCCGGTCAGCAGCAGCCTCCTGCGGCCTGCCCTCTCCACCAGGAAAAACTTGCAGCCAAAGAAAAGGAGAGAGAGATCTAATGAGTTGAGAGCTGCGTGATGTGATTTGTCTTGAGTGACAACACCAAAGGCTCTCTACACAGAGTCTACACTGCGCTGTGTTGTAATCAGGGGCCGGATTAAGATAACCAAGGGCCCCTAGGCTACAGTTTGCCATAGGCCCCCACGGAAGGGAAATTCTGTGATTATTGAAATTACAGACAACTCATAAGATTAGCCGGGAACTGAGGATAACGCGTGTACCGAATAAAGGAGAGGAATATTAATACAATTTGCCAAGTCTATTCAGCACAACATACACATGTATTAAATTCTTTGTTTTGTTACAATGCTGCAATTGATGTTTTTCTTTCCTTCCTTTGAACAATCAGGGGGTCCCCTGGCAGGTGGGGTCTGCAGCAGCCATGTCTAGCCTATATAGCCCTGTCTATGACCAATCAGGGGGCCCCTGGCAGGTGGGGGCCCTAGGCTGAAGCCATATCTAGCCTATATAGCCCTTTCTATGACCGATCAGGGGGGGTCTGGGCAGTTGGGGTCCCCTGGCAGGTGGGGTCTGCAGCAGCCATGTCTAGCCTATATAGCCCTGTCTATGACCAATCAGGGGGCCCCTGGCAGGTGGGGGCCCTAGGCTGAAGCCATATCTAGCCTGTGCATTAATCTTGCCCTGGTTGTGCTGTAGTGTAGACACACGTTAACATAGTACAGGCCCTCTAAAACTCAGGCCTGCGTGCCGGTTGGCCGGTCAGCCTGCCAGCAGCCCTCCACTCACCGCCACGATGGTGAACGCCACGTTGACAGCCCCGACCCCCAGCGTCAGATACTTCGCCTCGTCAAAATTAGACTTGGCAAACATTTTCGTTGAATAATTTATAATCTGAAAAGAGAGAAGAAAAACACATGAGTCACGCTGCCTTCTAGCCGTGAGTGAGCAGCAAGCTACAGCATACGTCCCCCGCTGAGGTCCCCAAAGCCTGCGGAGGGCGAGGGAGGGGGGGGCAGTGACACACTGACCCAAAAGCCCTCCGCCCCCCCAACACCATCCCCCATACTCCACCCTCCATCACCTCCCAAGTCCTCGAAACAAAAAAATGAGATAAAAACATAAAATAATAGAGCATTCAAAACAGTACTCTGAATAAGGATAACTACACAATGCTGTAACAGTTAAAAGTTCAATAGCCTACAAGAAAGGAAAACAAACTTTTTTACGTTCAAAAAAGAGCATTGAAAATTCTCATAGCTGGAACAAAACAAATGAAAACAAATGTAAAATGGGGAGAAAAGATGATTGAAAACTCTGAGGCAGAGTAATTCAGATGGACTTCACGACACTCTGTGGGGAATATCCATGATACATAGAAGCAGCATTAAGATTCATGACTGGAGGACACGTGCACAACATCCAGAATGTTTTTCCTCCTTAAGAAATACAGTAAATGGCAAGTGTAATTTAGTGTGCAAACTTTGGAGCTGCCAGTAATATCATCATCTGAAACAAGAATGAACTCCAAACATGAGTGCACTTGGATAGCCTTGTAATGTCCAGCGTTCCAGCTAAGGTCAGAGTCATTCATTTTAAACGTCAAGACAAGAGTTACAAGTCAGAGTTCTGAGAGTTCTAACTCTGAGATTTCTAAGCCTGCATCACAAGTTTACATTACATAGTGTAGCCAGATGTGCCATAATTATGGTAGCCTATTTGTACCATAATTTTGTGCTCTGTGCGAACAAAAACACATGATGTACGGTCATTTCAGCGTTTTCATTCAGTTCATATAGCCTAGTTGACTTAAACAACCATTTGATTTGGGTATGATACTTGAGATTTTCGGCTCACTGGCTCCACATCACATTCCAAGTCTACATTAGAGCTCTGGAGATGTTCACACCAACAGGACTTGCCACCAGTCTTAACAGAAGTCAGTCCCAACTCTGCACTCTTAAGTTCAACTATACTGTTGCGCTCGTTTCTCCAGTGGGATTTAAGCCTTCTTCCCTGGCTGGACTAGCCTGGGAACTACCATACAGCCTTTAGTTCTACACCATCGTTTCGATCTGAAAGACAGTCTGGTGAGGATGACTCATAACGGACAAGATCATGATCCCTGTGTCATAATGGCCAAGCATTCCGACCTTTACAGTTTCTCTGTCCTATCCATTGAGAGTAAATAGAATGGAGGCCAAAATTCTATTTCATTGTTGAAGCCAAGTTGGAGCCAAGGTTGGACCCAAAAAGACCAAAAAATGGCTAAATCCCATTCATTCCTATGAGAGACATAAAACCCTGTATCTCCCTTAAATGCCACTCCAGGGGGATCATATTTCGCTCAACTAGTAGGTCCCCTTGCTCTCCAACTTACCAGGGTGGTGATTTTTTGTGGTGATGTTTTATTTTAGAGAGATATTAAAAGTTAAATTGACCAATGAGCATCAGAACATGGTTTGATTGACCGTTAGAAGTCTTGTTGTTGTCCAATCAGCACCTGCGTTTGGCGTTGCTAAGGTGGAATGTAAGTTGGAATGTTCCCAAATCTGGCTTCAAAGCGTTGAATGGCAAATAGCGTTGATTTGGCGTCCATTCTATTTACTGTCAATGGTCCAATCAGAGAGCAGGGCAATGTGTCATAATAGCCAAGTATTCTGCCCCCTACGGAATTTACCATAGGCAGCTCCCCAGACCTAATCTCCCTTGTGATTAGGTCTGGTGTTAACCAGGCAAGGGCTGGACTGGCGGAAGAGGAGGTTGTACAGTATAAGAGGAGAGAAGAATGGGAGGAGGAGAGTGTGCAGGCAGAAATGAACTCACTGCATTGAAGCCAGACAATAGAGATTGCCAACGTGACGTCATTGCCCCGACAAAATTTACTTTTAGGTCTGTTTTTTCTTGTTTAAACGACTAGGATTGGCGGACCAAGACCACGCTCTGACAAGTGCTAGAATTTGATTTGAGGAGGAGGAGGCTGTTTAGGAGGAGTCATTTACTCACTGCATTAAATCCAGACAGCTGGCTGCCCAGGTTGATGACGAGGGGAGAGGAGGAGGAGGAGGAGGAGGAGGTTGTTAAGGAGGAGGAGGAAGAGGGAAGAGGAGGAGGAGGAAGATGAGGAAGAGGAGGAGGAGGAAGAGGAGGAGGAGGAGGTTGTTTAAGAGGACTAATTTACTCACTGCATTGAATCCAGACAGCTGGCTGCCGAGGTTGATGACGAGGACGAGCCTGATGGGCTGCCTGTAGCGGCGCTTGGTGAGGAACTGGCGAATTGTGACGCCCGACTCCTGCGTGGTGGCCTCCTCCTTCATCTCCGCAAGCTCCTGGATCACGTCGTTAGGGTTGCCTCGCAGCCTCTGTAGCGCTTAGACAAGACGATATTATATGGAATCAACTTCCTACCGTAGCTGTGAGTGTGTATGTGTGCGTGTGTGTGCGTGTGTGTGTGTGTGTGTGTGTGTGTGTGTGTGTGTGTGTGTGTGTGTGTGTGTGTGTGTGTGTGTGTGTGTGTGTGTGTGTGTGTGTGTGTGTAGGTACCCTTCTCGGCCTGCAGCTCTTGGCCCTGGTTGATGAGCAGGTATCGGGGGCTCTCGGGGCAGAAGGGCAGCGTGAGGTACTGCAGAGCCGCCGGGATCAGGGACAGAGACAGCATGATGGCCCAGTTCTCCTCCGTCCCCAACGCAGTCTCCAGACCCACCACCTGACACACACACACACACAGGATGAGGAAGAGGAGGAGGAGGAGGAAGAGGAGGAGTTAGTAGAGAAGGAGGGACAAAGACAGCATGATGGCCCAGTTCTCCTCAGTACCCAACGCAGTCTCAAGACCCATCACCTGCAGGAGGAAGAGGAGGAGGAGCTTGTGGAGGTGGAGTAGGAAGAGGAGCAGAAGGAGGTGGTAGTGGAGGAGGTTGTGGAGGAGGAGAAGGAGGTTGTGGAGGAGGAGAGAATAGAAGGAGGAGTTTGTGGAGGAGGAGGAGGAGGAGAATGGTTTGGAGAAGTAAAAGGGAGGAGGAGGAGGAGGAGGTGGAGGAGGAAGAGGAGCAGAAGGAGGCGGAGGAAGAGGAGGTAGTAGTGGAGGAGGCAGAGGTGATGGAGGTTGTGGAGGAGGTGGAGGAGGAAGTTGTGGAGGAGAGAAGAAGAGGAGGTGATAGTGGAGTGTGGTCTCACCCACCATGCCCAGCAGGATGCCGGCGGCGAAGGAGACCTGGTTGAGGGTGGCGAAGGCCCCTCGCAGGTTGGTGGGCGAGACGCCCTGGATGTAGAGCGGGTTGAGGCTCATGGCCAGCCCGCAGAACAGACCGAAGATCAGGCGGCCCAGGATGAGAACCTCAAAGGACGCCAGGCTCTTGCTGGAGAACATCAGGCACGCACTCACGATGGACAGCGCGTTCACGATCAGGATGGAGTTACGTCTGATTGGTGAAAGGGTGAGGAGGAGGTTAGAGGAACCTTTTTGGTGGAGAGAGCCATAAAAGCCACATTTTTAAAAATAAAATGTTTGACAGCCATACCATTAAAAAAATACAATAAAGAGCATGTATTTCAATTAAACTCAACAATTTTAGAGTGTACTGTCAAGTTTTATTGATAACAGGTAAGTATAGGGTTGCCAACTGTCAGCTTCATTATGGAGGCCGGGGGGTGTGTGGGTCCGCCTCCCGAAAATGTATTTCTTAAAATGTGTTAAAATGCTGGAAATTGCATCTAACGTCCCGTGTCCTGTTTCTGCTCAATACGGAACACATACTTTTATTTATAAATACGGGACGATTCCGTATTTCAAGGGACGCGGTTGGCAACCCTAGTAAGAGCCAGATGCATGGCCGTAGCCACCTATGAGGTAAGGGAGGTCCGGACCTCCCTAATTTTTAGAGAAAATTATATTTTTCATACATGACAAAATGGATCTTCTACATTGTCCGTCATTTTGAATTTCTAGATATAGACATTTTCAGCTGCAAAACACACTGTATTTTGGTCATACAAGTTCAGCAAATATTCATGAAAAGACCAAAATTGCAAGAGGACAGCATAGTTTCAATGACCAGCACAGTTGCAACATGCTCTGGGCACCATCCTACACTGTGCACCTTTAAAAAAAATTGGTGCGCTGCGCACGTGTTATTGATCTCCCTTATTTCAAGCTCCTGGCTACGGCCATGACCAATGCAGTTCCCTAAAGAGCCACATATGGCTCCCGAGCCATAGGTTCCCTAAAGGCAACTTTTTGAGTAATATGTCTGAGCAACGAAACTATAAGATTTTGTCTGGACTGTTTATCACTATAACACTTTTATCAAAACAACTTGCATCAGCAACAGACAACTTGTCTAACTATCCCATCCCATCACATCATGATGAGGATCCAGGAGTTTTTTAACCCCTTAGCGCAGAGCCTATGTTATAGCCTTACTGTCACCAAAATTGTAATGGCTATGTCTTAATCTGTTACTTAAGCCTCTCTGTAATGTCATAGCAATGTTGTTAGGATGTAGTTGAATATTTTCAGCAAATAGTGCATAGGACCGCCGGTGACCCCATCTGCAGTAAGAGGCTACAAGATTCTTCACCATTGCAGGGAGCCCTATCTCACGCCTTTCGTAAAGTCTTCACGAAAATAATAGAGTAATTTTCGTGGTGCATTCACGTTATTGCCCGCCTTTCGTAAAGTCTTCACGAAAATAATAGATTAATTTTCAAGCTGCCTATTCACTTGAATTGCCCCACTGCTGCTATGGTTATCCAAACGTCTGCAGGGGCGGGGAGGGGGTGCTGACAGAACACTGTTGATACTCTCGGGACTCAGTAATTCGACGCCCTTTCGGTACTTACGCCTTATGTCCCCTAAACCTAAACCTAAACCTAAACCTAAACCTAACCCTAACCTTAACCCTACTTAACCCTAAACCTAACCCTAACCCTAACCTTAACCCTAACCTTAACCCTAACCTTGACCCTAAACCTAACCCTAAATTGCTTGTTTGAAATGTTTGATTACCATGTGACGGTAGGCTACCGAAAGGGCATCAAACTAGTGGGTCGCTAGGCAACAGTCGGGCAATTCAAGTGAATAGGCAGCGTGAAAATTAATCTATTATTTTCGTGAAGACTTTACGAAAGGCGGGCAATGACGTGAATGCACCACGAAAATTAATCACATTTTTTCGGGAATACTTCACGAAATGAGTGAGATACGGTTGTTGCAGGATAGGGTGAATTTTGACTTTCCAGTTTTCAAATCCACAAAAACAAGGTAGAAAGGGTGTAAGATAGTCAAATGTTCTATCAAACAGCTTCCTTGGCGGAGGTCTGCACTATCTAGTGTATTTCTAGTTAAAGGTACACTGTGTGAGATTTTTAGTTGTTTATTTCCAGAATTCATGCTGCCCATTCACTAAGCTTACCTTTTTCATGAATACTTACCACCACCATCAAATTCTAAGTATTCATTATAACTAGACAAATTGCACTTTTCATACATGAAAAGGGGGACCTTCTCCATGGTCCGCCATTGTGAATTTCCAGAAATAGCCATTTAGCTGCAAAAATGACTGTACATGGGCCATACTAGAAAATATTAGTTTATTACTTAGTAAACTATCATGAAAAGGTCAAATGTGTCAATAGACAACACGGTTTCAATGAACAGTATAGTTGCAGTACCTTTTTTGACCATTTCCTGCACAGTGTCCCTTTAACCCTTTATAGGGGACACACATTTCTGCTCCCGAGTGAAAAAAAGAGTTTGACAGGCTCCAGGCCACTGCTGATTGATCAAATGTGAAGATGCCACTATCTGTCTGAAACCTGATTTCTCCTGATTCATTTGATATTATCCACTTGGGTGTGCACCCGTGTAGAGAGGCATGGCAGGGGCATTTGTGACAGGTGTGCTGTGCAAGTAATCGGAAGTGATCAAATATAGTCACTTGCCCTATAAAGGGTTAATGTTGTTTAGCTCACCTTCCAAAGGAGTCGGCCAGCCCCTTGACCCCTAGTGAGCCCAGCAGGGCCCCGAAGTCTTTAATGCTGACGGAGAGCGACCACAGGAACGTCAGGCTGTGGTCCGGCATGGACTGGTTGTGTCGAGACCTCCATGTGTGATTGAAGAACTCCTCAATGATCTACGTATATATTGAGAAACAGACAGGCGAACTCAAATGGATGCATGCACATGCACAAACAACGCACACGCATGCACATACACACGCACGCACGCACGCACGCACGCACGCACGCACGCACGCACGCACGCACGCACGCACGCACGCACGCACACACACACACACACACACACACACACACACACACACACACACACACACACACACACACACACACACACACGTGTATATTGCTCTTCAGTGTCTTTTAACTTCATTTCCATTGAACAAAAACAGAGCAGCTCAGATTTTGAATTTCTTTCAGCAACCTTGTAAGCTATTGCAAATGTGGTATGAACAAACACCCCTTTCAAACAGTTTAAGACCTCACTTTGACTGAATGCCCAGTTAGCAAAAAAGAATAGGTCAATTTGAATTTTCCCCCTGTGATCGTCTTGTTAACTTCAGCAAGTGTGATATAGGCATAGCGTTTTATACCTGCTCCTCAGCAGGCCAAGGGCTGTGTGTATGTGTGTATGTGTGTGTGTGTGTGTGTGTGTGTGTGTGTGTGTGTGTGTGTGTGTGTGTGTGTGTGTGTGTGTGTGTGTGTGTGTGTGTGTGTGGGTGTGTGTGTGTGTGTGTGTGCGTGCGTGCATGCGTGTGTGTGTGTGTGTGTGTTTGTGTGTGTGTGCGCGCGCGTGCGTGTGTGTGTGTGTCTGTGTGCTCACTGCTCACACACGTATGAACATGAACATGCACATGTGTGTGTCTGAGTGTGTGTGTGAGGGTGATTAAAAATGGCTTGCAGATGGTTTCCAAAATATTTTAATGATGAAAAGCTAAACAGTGCTAACTGCACTCCGGAGCGGCCCACACACACACACGACCATAAATCACCTTGATCCCCTCGTCATGCGTACGGTGCCTACAGTACAGCACCTACCGTATGCCAAAACATAACATAAAGGAGAGCACAAAAATGTATATTGGAGACGGGCCAAAAAAAGGGGGGGCGAGGGGGGAGAACTGGCACCGCACTGCAAAGTTTACACTAGATTCAGTGTTTCCCAACCTTTTTTATCCTGCGTACCCACTAAGCAATTTTGTCATATGATGAGTACCCCTCTCACTCATGCTCTATATATCTGTTCCTCTATCCCAATGTGACTACACTCCATATATTTGTTATTACCGGTATTACATTTTTCCAAGTACCCCCTGAGGTGTGTTAGCGTACCCCTAGTGGTACACGTAGCCCTGGTTGGCAAACACTGGTCTAGATCAGGGGTTCCCAACCTTTTCCAACGTGGGGCCCACTCGAAATTGTCACAAATGTTCAGGGCCCACTTCTGACCCAATAAAGAATAAAACTCAAATAAATCAATAGCAACACACACCAAAATATGATAATTTGTAGAAAATGATTTCAAGGCCGACCAGTGGGCCCCGGCCCATAGGTTGAAAATCACTGCTCTAGATGTTCAGAGGAGTCAGTGGGTGGGATGGTGTTGGAGGTTGTTGTAGGCAGGTGGGGGTGGGTGGGTGCTGGTGGAGGGCAGGTGGGGGTGGGGGTGGGTGGAGGAAGGAGGGTGGAGGGCAGGTGGGGGTGGGGGTGGGTGGAGGAAGGAGGGTGGAGGGCAGGTGGGGGTGGGGGTGGGGGTGGGTGGAGGAAGGAGGGTGGAGGGCAGGGCTGGACTGTGACAAAAGAAACAGGCCGGGCATTTTCACCCAAGGCCGGTCCGCCATGTATTGAGAGAGGCAAAAT